>NC_092089.1:22477918-22523669 GCF_045679555.1 Salvelinus alpinus
ATACCCTCTATAACCCATACCCTCTATAACCCCATACCCTCTATAACCCCATACCCTCTATAACCCCATACCCTCTATAACCCACACCCTCTATAACCCCATACCCTCTATAACCCCATACCCTCTATAACCCATACCGTCTATAACCCCACACCCTCTATAACCCCATACCCTCTATAACCCCATACCCTCTATAACCCATACCCTCTATAACCCATACCCTCTATAACCCATACCCTCTATAACCCATACCCTCTATAACCCATACCCTCTATAACCCCATACCCTCTATAACCCCATACCCTCTATAACCCCATACCCTCTATAACCCATACCCTCTATAACCCCATACCCTCTATAACCCATACCCTCTATAACCCATACCCTCTATAACTCCATACCCTCTATAACCCCATACCCTCTATAACCCATACCCTCTATAACCCATACCCTCTATAACTCCATACCCTCTATAACCCCATACCTTCTATAACCCATACCCTCTATAACCCACACCCTCTATAACCCATACCCTCTATAACCCCATACACTCTATAACCCCATGCCCTCTATAACCCATACCCTCTATAACCCCATACCCTCTATAACCCATACCCTCTATAACCCATACCCTCTATAACCCATAACCTCTATAACCCATACCCTCTATAACCCATACCCTCTATAACCCATACCCTCTATAACCCATACCCTCTGTAACCCATACCCTCTATAACCAATACCCTCTATAACCCCATACCCTCTATAACCCCATACCCTCTATAACCTATATAGCTGGCTGACACTGTATAACCCCATACCCTCTATAACCCCATAACCTCTATAACCCATAACCTCTATAACCCATACCCTCTATAACCCCATACCCTCTATAACCCACACCCACTATAACCCATACCCTCTATAAACCATACCCTCTATAACCCATAACCTCTATAACCCACACCCACTATAACCCATACCCTCTATAACCCATACCCTCTATAACCCATACCCTCTATAACCCATACCCTCTATAACCCATACCCTCTATAACCCATACCCTCTATAACCCCATACCCTCTATAACCCACACCCACTATAACCCATACCCTCTATAACCCATACCCTCTATAACCCCATACCCTCTATAACCCCATACCCTCTATAACCTATATAGCTGGCTGACACTGTATAACCCCATACCCTCTATAACCCATACCCTCTATAACCCCATACCCTCTATAACCCACACCCACTATAACCCATACCCTCTATAACCCATACCCTCTATAACCCCATACCCTCTATAACCCCATACCCTCTATAACCTATATAGCTGGCTGACACTGTATAACCCCATACCCTCTATAACCCATACCCTCTATAACCCACACCCTCTATAACCCATACCCTCTATAACCCATACCCTCTATAACCCATAACCTCTATAACCCATACCCTCTATAACCCCATACCCTCTATAACCCATACCCTCTATAACCCCATACCCTCTATAACCCATACCTTTTGACACATAAAAGAGTGACTTGCTTTTTTCCTTCCCGTGTTAGATAGAAATGTTAGTGTTTTCCTAAACGGCCAGAGAATATTGTAAAGTTATGGATTAGTTGTCATGTTTGGCGGGCTTTTATTGATGGCAGGAGAATGTGAAAGTAGCTCGCGACCTGAATGTAAAGATCAGGATTTATTGCCCAGAATCTCTTGAACAATTTTATCAAAAGCCCATTCCACTGTGACATTCTTTTCTCCCATAAATCAACGGTGGGGAATCTATCAGTGGACAGTAGTGAGAGATAGATGAGCGCTGGGATGAGAGGGTCAGCACAGATTTTTCACAGGCCCTCCACGTCAGAGAGCACAGAGCGGTGGCTCAGGCTACTTCTTCACTTTTATGAATTGGTATTTTACTGACTGGCTGCATGGCAGCTTCTCTTTCTGCTGTGGTTTTAATTTGTTTAAAGCTCTTTCATAATACGGAGGGGTCAAAAATCCTAGATAGTTTAGACTTTTTGCACATAAAATAATGTATTGATTGTTAAAGCACTGGTGCATTGGGTTCCTGGCTCCTTTTCAGATAAACACAAACTTTTGAGAAATGATTCAGAAAAAATGTATCCACCTCTTGGGTATTAATATCCCTGGATATATACTTTGTTGGGTAGCAGACGTACACAGTGTCAAGGATCTTAACAAATATATGTATTGCATTTTACATATATTTTAGACCCCAGGAAGAGTAGCGGTTGCCTTGGCAACAACTAACGTGGATTCTAATAAAATATCAAATACAACGGAGAGTTCTGAATACATAAAACAAGGGATATATCAATTGTTTTATCATAGCCAGTGATTGACATTCTTATCGTCAGGCAGAAATGCTGAAAAGATGAATTGCTCGATGGAAAAGAAGAGCTTACATGTAGGATCAACCCACCGGGGTTGTTTCCACGTCAACGTGGTTTCCCACCTCATTTCAATGAAATGATGTTGAACCAACATGCAATAGACGTTGAATTGATGTATATGGCGAGTGGGAAGGCACTACTAGGGGAATAACTATGTTGAGGCACGGCCGTTATAATGGTCACATGTTGTTGTATAAATATGCAGATTTATATTTCTCAGATGTACAGTTGAAGTCAGAAGTTTACATCCACTTAGATTGGAGTCATTAAAACTCGTTTTTCAACCACTCCACACATTTATTGCTAACAAACTATAGTTTTGGCAAGTCGGTTAGGACATCTACTTTGTGCATGACACAAGTAATTTTTCCAACAATTGTTTACAGACAGATTATTTAATTTATAATTCACTGTATCACAATTCCAGTGGGTCAAAAGTTAACATACACTAAGTTGACTGTGCCTTTAAACAGCTTTTGAAAATTCCAGAAAATTATGTCATGGCTTTAGAAGCTTCTGATAGGCTAATTGACATAATTTGAGTCAATTGGAGGTGTACCTGTGGATGTATTTCAAGGCCTACCTTCAAACTGAGTGCCTCTTTGCTTGACATCATGGGAAAATCAAAAGAAATCAGCCAAGACCTCAGAAAAAAATTGTAGACCTCCACAAGTCTGGTTCATCCTTGGGAGCAATTTCCAAACGCCTGAAGGTTCCATGTTCATCTGTACAAACAATAGTACGCAAGTATAAACACCATGGGACCACGCAGCCGTCATACCGCTCAGGAAGGAGACGCGTTCTGTCTCCTAGAGATGAATGTACTTTGGTGCAAAAAGTGCGAAAAGCAAAGGACCTTGTGAAGATGCTGGAGGAAACAAGTACAATATTATCTATATCCACAGTAAAATGAGTCCTATATAGACATAACCTGGAAGGCAGCTCAGCAAGGAAGAAGCCACTGCTCCAAAACCACCATAAAAAAGCCAGACTACGGTTTGCAACTGCACATTGGGACAAAGATCGTACTTTTTGGAGAAATGTCCTCTGATCTGATGAAACAAAAATAGAACTGTTTGGCCATAATGACCATCGTTATGTTTGGAGAAAAAAGGGGGAGGCTTGCAAGCCGAAGAACACCATCCCAACGTGAAGCACGGTGGTGGCAGCATCATGTTGTGGGGGTGCTTTGCTGCAGGAGGGACTGGTGCACTTCACAAAATAGATGGCATCATGAGGTAGGAAAGTTATGTGGATATTTTAAAGCAGCATCTGACGACATCAGTCAGGAAGTTGAAGCTTGGTCGCAAATGGGTCTTCCAAATGGACAATGACCCCAAGCATACTTCCAAAGTTATGGCGAAATGGCTTAAGGAAAACAAAGTCAAGGTATTGGAGTGGCCATCACAAAGCCCTGACCTCAATCCCATAGAAAATGTGTGGGCAGAACTGAAAAAGCGTGTGTGAGCAAGGAGGCCTACAAACCTGACTCAGTTACACCAGCTCTGTCAGGAGGAATGGGCCAAAATTCACCCAACTTCTTGTGGGAAGCTTGTGGAAGGCAACCTAAAACGTTTAACCCAAGTTAAACAATTTAAAGGCAATGCTACCAAATACTAATTGAGTGTATGTAAACTTCTGACCCACTGGGAATGTGATGAAAGAAATAAAAGCTGAAATAAATCATTCTCTCTACTATTATTCTGACATTTCACATCCTTAAAATAAAGTGGTGATCCTAACTGACCTAAGACAGGGACTTTTTACTAGGATTAAATGTCAGGAATTGTGAAAAACTGAGTTTAAATGTATTTGGCTAAGGTGTATGTAAACTTCTCACTTCAACTGCACATGGTTTGTTTGTTCCTTAGGAACATCTAGGGGGTTTTTACATCTTACAAAATACACTACATGACCAAAAGTATGTAGACAACTGCTTATCGAACATCTCATTACAAAATCATGGGCATTAAAATGGAGTTGGTCCCCCTTTTGCTGCTATAACATCCTCCCTTCTTCTGGGAAGTCTTTCCACTAGATGTTGGAACATTGCTGCTATAACATCCTCTCCTCTTCTGGGAAGTCTTTCCACTAGATGTTGGAACATTGCTGCTATAACATCCTCCCCTCTTCTGGGAAGTCTTTCCACTAGATGTTGGAACATTGCTGCAGGAGCTTGCTTCTATTCAGTCACAAGAGCATTAGTGAGGTCGGGCACTGATGTTGGGCGATTGGGCCTGGCTTGTAGTCGGCGTTCCAATTCATCCCAAAGGTGTTCGGTTAGGTTGAGGTCAGGGCTCTGTGCAGGCCAGTCAAGCTCTTCCACACCGATCTCGACAAACCATTTCAGTATGGACCTCGCTTTGTGCACGGGGGCATTGCCATGCTGAAACAGGAAAGGGCCTTCCCCAAAATTTTGCCACAAAGTTGGAAGCACAGAATCTTCTAGAATGTCATGATTTGCCATAGCATTAAGAGTTCCCTTCACTGGAACTAAGGGGACTAGCCCGAACCATGAAAAACAGCCCCAGACCATTATTCCTCCTCCACCAAACTTTACAGTTGGCACCATGTATTAGGGCAGGTAGCGTTATCCTGGCATCCGCCAAACCCAGATCCATTCGTCGGACTGCCAGATGGTGAAGCGTGATTCATCACTCCAGAGAATGCGTTTCACTGCTCCAGACTCCAGTGGCAAGCTATACACCACCCCAGCCAACGCTTGGCATTGCTTGGCATTGCGTTTGGTGATCTTAAGCTTGTGTGCCACGGCTATGGTAACCCATTTCATGAAGCTCCTGACGAACAGTTATTGTGCTGATTTTGCTTCCAGAGGCAGTTTGGAACTCGGTAGTGAGTGTTGCAACCAAGGACAGGCGATTTATACGAGCTTCAGCACTCGGCCATTCTGTGAGCTTGTGTGGCCTACCTGAGTCGTTGTTGCTCCTAGACGTTTCCACTTCACAATAACAGCCCTTACAGTTGACCGGGGCAGCTCTAGCAGCGCAGAAATTTGACGAACTGACTTGTTTGGAAAGGTGGCATCCTATGAAGATGCCACGTTGAAAGTCACTGAGCTCCTCAATAAGGCCATTCTACTGCCAATGTTTGTCTATTGAGATTGCATGGCTGTGTGCTCAATTTTATACACCTGTCAGCAACAGGGAATTCCACATACTTTCCACATACTTTTGTATATACTGTACAGTGTAATATATACAGGATGTAGTGATTCCCTCCACCATTAGTTGTGGTCTTGAATAAATATATGTTTGTTGGAATATATAGATTTTCCCCCATTCCCTTTTCTCATTAATTGTGAGTGTATCAAATAATCCTGCGTTTCAAGAACATGGACACATTGATATGCAGCCATTTCAGAAATACTATTGTTCTGACCATGAGATTCCCTACTCACTTTTCCCTTGGTTTGATGGATTTATTACTTTCTCATTACTCTCAGTGCTCTGTTTGTTACATCTACACATATAGTCCAACCACCCAACCCTGCTTGATTGAAGGGCTTCATTTCCTATGCGGCCATGTAAAGTAGACGCCTTGAAATAGCACTGCGACCTTGTCTGATCAATTTCCCCCCCTGACAGACAGACACCCCTCACACAGATAGGATTTCTCTGATAGCTTCATCTCATAGGGAGACTTGGAGTGACGTGGTTCTGTACACTGGGTTAATACAGAGTGGCATGTTCATCAACCTAAACTACTCCTGCTACTGTTATCACGTGTAATGTATCATTGTCTTTCAACTTCTGTTTAGGCATAATGCACAGTATGCCACAAACACTGTGAGTCAGATGTTTCTACGGTAGTCTTCGGAAAAATCCTTGGATAACACTGCAATGGTACACACGTGCGCACAAACACACACACGTGCGCACAAACACACACACACACACGTGCACACACACAAACAGGCGCGCCCAAACACACAACACACACAAGCAGGTTGACATTTATTGTCATGAATCTTGCCCTGGAGGCAGAACTGAGTTATTTTCCCTAGATGGGCCAGCTGCAAAGTTAATATTGTAAAAATGTATGAAAACAAATTAGGCTATGGGGTTAGGCATTTGGGTTAGCAGAGTGGTTAGGGTTAGGCATTAGGGTTAGCAGAGTGGTTAGGGTTAGGCATTAGGGTTAGCAGAGTGGTTAGGGTTAGGCATTAGGGTTAGCAGAGTGGTTAGGGTTAGCAGAGTGGTTAGGGTTAGCAGAGTGGTTAGGGTTAGGCATTAGGGTTAGCAGAGTGGTTAGGGTTAGGCATTAGGGTTAGCAGAGAGGTTAGGGTTAGCAGAGTGGTTAGGGTTAGGCATTAGGGTTAGCAGAGTGGTTAGGGTTAGGCATTAGGGTTAGCAGAGTGGTTAGGGTTAGGCATTAGGGTTAGCAGAGTGGTTAGGGTTAGGCATTAGGGTTAGCAGAGTGGTTAGGGTTAGCAGAGTGGTTAGGGTTAGCAGAGTGGTTAGGGTTAGGCATTAGGGTTATCAGAGTGGTTAGGGTTAGGCATTAGGGTTAGCAGAGAGGTTAGGGTTAGCATAGTGGTTAGGGTTAGGCATTAGGGTTAGCAGAGTGGTTAGGGTTAGGCATTAGGGTTAGCAGAGTGGTTAGGGTTAGCAGAGTGGTTAGGGTTAGCAGAGTGGTTAGGGTTAGGCATTAGGGTTAGCAGAGAGGTTAGGGTTAGGTTCAAATCAGATTTTATGACTGTGTGGCTGTGCCAGCTAGATACCACTCTGCAGAGCTGCCTCCAGAACAAGATTCATGATGAAAAACACTAACCTGCCACACACACACATCCTGACCCATCCCGTAAAATGCAACAGGGGTAAAATGGCTCCAGCAGTGTTGTCAGGTGACATTGTTGGCATACTTGCTTCCTGAGCCAGAGGGGACAGAAGTGGAGTGGTGCACTAGAGGGATGAGTGGGCCGCCTGGTGTCGTCTACCTGTCTGATTTACTGTTCTGCTGCATTTGAAGTGGGACAGGAGGAATTCACTTCACTGCTGTCTCCCTGTGATCAAGGCTGCTAGATCACAGCTCAGGTGAGGCCCCTCGCAGAGCCCATCAACTACTGTCTCTGTCAGACTGACCTGGGTCTCTCACTGCCGCTGGACACTGCCGTGTGTGTGTGTCTGTGTGTGTGTGTGTGTGTGTGTCTGTGTGTGTGTGTGTGTGTCTGTGTGTTAATCCACAAATCCATGAATTAGAACGCACACACCAGACACACACAACTACATTAGGATAGGTAGTCCAAAGAGCCAAAAGAACCAGATGTGAACTGAAACACCACAGCGGAGCTGTAAAAGGTGAGTGTGTGTAGTGAGAGAGCAGCCTGGAGCGTTTAGTACTGTAGTGTTTTAACCTGCTGTGAACTGGGAGACCAGACAGAGGGGGAGAGCCTGGCGTCAGCCATGTTTCTCTCTGTTGTCAGACCTGTTCTCTTCAGCACTAGAGACACAAGCCAATACATGCTGCTACATCTAGAAGTCTTTCAGAATGACGTTTTCTTACCACTTGGAGCTGTGTGAATTTCCCTTCTGAACGATTAGCTACATAGTTAACAACACTTCCAAAACAATGTTCTTAGTGTAGCTACAACGTTTTGGAATTAGGATATGGGATAGCATTACCTGTTCTGAGAACAAAATATTTCACGTGATTCGATTTATAATATGTTTAATCTTATTGCGAAACACAAATTAAATTCCTTCAGAATATTATTGAAAGTTAACAGATGTACCTAAATGATGTTCTGAAAGACCTCAAAGCTGGTATTTTTCATAAAGACATTTTTTTAAAGAAATATACATAATCATATATATTTCCATTGGTGAATCATTTCCTAAAATGTATCTTCACTCCAAGAAGTATGTTGACATCCATCATCACATCGTTAAATCTGCCAACGTATTTTTACAACCTGTTTCTAACAAACCCATCGTAACATGACTCCTTGATTCTTCCGGAGCATTCACACACATTTGGCAATGCATTAGACAGCCAATCAAATCAATCACCAATGGACATATGTTTCCAGACAGCCTGATCTGGGCCACAGTTTGGTTGATTTGAGTCAATCAACAGACACATGGGTCGAAGCCTGCAATCTCTTCAGTCTCCCTCCAAACAACCACACAGAGAGACGCCTGAGCTGTCTAAACCAGGATATCAGATCAGCTAATGGCTAATAGACACGTTATTTCATAGTGGGCCGGATGAAAGGCTGTGATTGCAGGGAGAGCATTTCCATTTTTGTCTCCGAGCAGGAATTTCAGCCACACTGATTCCGAGCCATTAGATACTGAGAGAAAACAGACAGAACACAATCAACAACATCTCTAAAACTTTCACAGGAAATGAACATCTAATTGACTACCTGATTGGGAACAAGATGCTGGAGTAACAGAGCTGAGCTCTCTTAACAACTTTAATAGCAAAGAACGGTGAATAAATTCTGTTTTACCGTAACCAATCAACTGAATGTCCTGTGGATTGTTGGAACATCAGCATTCCTATCGGAGTCATTGTATCTATTTGCATCACAAATATGATGTAGGGGACAGGGTAAATAAGATGATTAACTTATGTGACGTATTCAATCCCATTCATCATGACCTATTTGCTTGTTTGATGCATTTGCACGCAGAATTTTGCTTTATCCTTCTTAACAAATAATCCCCCAAACACTAAAAAGACAAACAGACCAGATTAAAATAAAAAACATTTCTCAAAAGTCTTGATATAATGTGTCTGAATTCATGTAAATGTATAGTAATTTCCAGTAAGTCATTCATATTGAACTAAATTAGTCATGGACTGTAGTGAGATCGGTCTCCAGGCTGCTCCGTCTTTCTCTTGCTCTCTCTCTCTGTCTCTCTCTCTGTTTCAGTCTCTGTCTCTGTGCTGCCTCAGCCTGTCTGTCTACTGAGGGGATATGACATTGGAAATTGCCAAGGTGAAACATTTGGGATTAAAGAAATGACTGTGAGATTGATTAAGAAAAGCAAACACAGTCTTGTAAAAATGGTGGCATAAAGGTGATGCCATAATAACTTATGGTTGGTGGAATTAAGTGATTGCTTTAAGGTCATTTCTTTTGGAGGTCTGTATGTAGGAAATGAGTCTAGAGGCGTGAATTCTTCCTTAATATGGCATGTTTCATCCCAAATCCTGATCATACTACACTGTTGCTACTACAGAATAACTCAAAAAATGTCTCTTCCAGTAGTGAGGGGGACTTTAAAATTCTCTTCCAATACTTTATTACTGCTGTGGGTCTATGGTGGGTTAGTGAAGTGTGTAATGCAGGTAGAGACTGATTACAGACGTCTCTGCTGCTTGTCGTTTGGTGTCACCACCACAAAGTGTTACATTACTGCCGTCCTCTGGAACGTATTTTGATACAGGTTTCTAAGCAACTGCTTTGTTGTTGTGTTGTACTTTTCCAGTTCATAATGTACACATGTCTGGAATGCTGTTTCAGCCAATCAGCATCCAGGATCCAAATGACGTTTTCTATGTATTTTAAATCTGTATTTGTTACCCCACCCTACACGTCCCCCATACTGGACTCTCTCTAGTTAGCAGTGAGGAGGAGAGAGCAGTGGTGGAAAAAGTACCCCATTTTTATACTTGAGTAAAAATAATGATACCTTAATAGAAAATGACTCAAGTAAAAGTGAAAGTCACCCAGTAAAATACAAGTTGAGTAAAAGTCTAAAGTAAATGTAATTGATAAAATATATTTAAGTATCAAAAGTAAAAGTAAAAGTATAAATCACAACAACAACAAAAATTCCTTACATTAAGCAAACCAAACGGCACCACATTCTTGTTTTTTAAATTTACAGACAGGCACGGGCATGGTCCAACACTTTTTAACTTTTTATTTTATTCCACAGTATTTTTACTGAAGTACTTTACATCACTGCGAGAGAGTGACAGTATATGTAGACCCTGGGATGAATTGGTACCAAATGTATTTTGAGTGAACCATAAATTAGTCTGTCATATCAAAACAGGATTGAAAGCTGGTGATTTTCTTGCCCTGTAACATTGTTAGAGAGAACGGCTTGGCCCCTGCCATGAGCAGGCAGCTAGTTTGACATACTCTTAGGGTCTGCTCCTCAGGAGACCAATAGACACTTTATGTGGGGATTTGAGGCACTGACTTGATAGCTCTACTGTACAGAATACACTGTAAAACATTCACACAATATCCGCTCCGAGCACCGAGCAGGAGTTGGTTTTCTAATTAACACCACCGTACCTCAAAAAGAAACTCACTTAACTGAGTGACACCAAGAAGTTTCAGGGAACGAACAGAATACCAAGTTGTAATTTTAGCAGGGCTACTGTCACATTCCCAGTGGGTCAGCAGTTTACATACACTCAATTAGTATTTGGTAGCATTGCCTTTAAATTGTTAAACTTGGGTCAAACGTTTCAGGTAGCCTTCCACAAGCTTCCCACACTAAGTTGGGTGAATGTTGGTCCATTCCTCTTGACAGAGCTGATGTAACTGAGTCAGGTTAGTAGGCCTCCTTGCTCGCACACGCTTTTTCAGTTCTGCCCACAAATGTTCTATAGGATTGAGGTCAGGGCTTTGTGATAGCCACTCCAATACCTTGACTTTGTTGTCCTTAAGCCATTTTGCCACAACTTTGGAAGTATGCTTGTGGTCATTGTCCATGTGGAAGACTCATTTGCGACCAAGCTTTAACTTCCTGACTGATGTCTTGAGATGTTGCTTCAATATATCCACATCATTTTCCTACCTCATGATGCCATCTATTTTGTGAAGTGCACCAGTCCCTCCTGCAGCAAAGCACCCCCACAACATGATGCTGCCACCCACGTGATTCACAGTTGGGATAGTGTTCTTCAGCTTGCAAGCATCCCCCTTTTTCCTCCAAACATAACAATGGTCATTATGGCCAAACAGTTCTAATTTTGTTTCATCAGACCAGAGGACATTTCTCCAAAAAGTACGATCTTTGTCCCCATGTGCAGTTGCAAACCGTAGTCTGACCTTTTATGGCGGTTTTGGAGCAGTGGCTTCTTCCTTGCTGAGCGGCCTTTCAGGTTATGTCGATATAGGACTCGTTTTACTGTGGATATAGATACTTTTGTACTTGTTTCCTCAAGCATCTTCACAAGGTAGTTTGTTGTTGTTCTGGGATTGATTTGCACTTCTCGCACGAAGGTACATTCATCTCTAGGAGACAGAACGTGTCTCCTTCTTGAGAGGTATGACGGCTGCGTGGTCCCATGGTGTTTATACTTGCGTACTACAGATGAATGTGATACCTTCAGGCATTTGGAAATTGCTCCCAAGGATGAACCAGACTTGTGGTGGTCTACAATTTTCTGAGGTCTTGGCTGATTTCTTTTGATTTTCCCATGATGTCAAGAAATGAGGCACTGAGTTTGAAGTTAGGCCTTGAAATACATCCACAGGTACACCTCCAATTGACTCAAGTTATGTCAATTAGCATATCAAAAGCTTCTAAAGCCATGACATCACTTTCTGGAATCTTGCAAGTTGTTTAAAGGCAGTCAACTTAGTGTATGTAATCTTCTGACCCACTGGAATTTTCATACAGTGAATTATAGGTGAAATAATCTGTCTCTAGACAATTGTTGGACAAATGACTTGTGTCATGCACAAAGTAGATGTCCTAACCGACTTGCCAAAACTATAGTTTGTTAACAAGAAATTTGTGTTGAGTTTTAATGACTCCAACCTAAGTATACGTAAACTTCCGACTTCAACTGTATCTATCAAAGCAGTTACTTAGGAATATTTTGAAGCGAATTTGGAACAGTTTACTGATTCTAAATCTATTATTGTAATGCCCGGGGTGTAGTGGAGGAAGGAGTCAGACGCAGGAGACAGAGAGTTCAGAGTAGCGTAACTTTAATCACCACAGAGGTGAAACACGACGCCACTAAAACCAAATGCCCCAACACACAAGGGGAACTAAATAGTTCCGACAATATAACGTACACGAACCGTGACATACAAGCATGTACAAACAGTACACAAAACAATCCCGCACACCCAGCAGGCCCGCCTGCTGTAATAAAGCCCCACTAATCAACCTAACAACAAACAGGTGTAACCAATAAACACACAAGGAGGGGGAGGAAGAAATCAGTGGCAGCTAGTAGGCCGGTGACGACGACCGCCGAGCGCCACCCGAACAGGAAGGGGTGCCACCTTCAGTAGGAGTCGTGACAATTATGTGATATCTGTCCTACAGTATTTATGATAATATACACTACCATTCAAAAGTTTGGGGTCACTTACAAATGTCCTTGTTTCCCTTGAAAACAGACATGAAATGAGTTGCAAAATGAATAGGAAATATAGTCAAGACGTTGACAAGGTTGTAAATAATGACTTTTTAATTGAAATAATCGTGTCCTTCAAACTTAGCTTCCATCAAAGAATCCTCCATTTGCAGCAATTACAGCCTTGCAGACCTTTGGCATGCTAGTTGTCAATTCTTTGAGTTAATATGAAGAGATTTCACCCCATGCATCCTGAAGCACCTCCCACAAGTTGGATTGGCTTGATGGGCACTTTTTATGTACCATACGGTCAAGCTGCTCCCACAACAGCTCAATAGGGTTGAGATCCGGTGACTGTGCTTGCCACTCCATTATAGACAGAATACCAGCTGACTGCTTCTTCCCTAAATAGTTCTTGCATAGTTTGGAGCTGTGCTTTGGGTCATTATCCTGTTGTAGGAGGAAATTGGCTCCAATTAAGCGCGGTCCACAGGGTATGGTGTTGCAAAATGGAGTGATAGCCTTCCTTCTTCAAGATCCCTTTTACCCTGTACAAATCTCCCACTTTACCATCACCAAGGCACCCCGAGACCATCACATTGCCTCCGCCATGCTTGACAGATGGCATCAAGCATTCTTCCAGCATCTTTTCCTTTTTTCTGCATCTCACGAATGTTCTTCTTTGTGATCGGAACACCTCAAACTTAGATTTGTCTGTTCATAACACTTTTTTCGAGACTTCCTCTGTCCAGTGTCTGTGTTATTTTGCCCATCTTAATCTTTTCTTTTTATTGGCCAGTCTGAGATATGGCTTTTTCTTTGCAACTCTGCCTAGAAGGCGAGCATCCCGGAGTCGCCTCTTCACTGTTGACGTTGAGACTGGTGTTTTGCGGGTACTATTTAATGAAGCTGCCAGTTGAGGACTTGTGAGGCATTTGTTTCTCAAACTAGACACTCTAATGTACTTGTCATCTTGCTCAGTTGTGCCCCGGGGCCTCCCACTCCTCTTTCTATTCTGGTTAGAGCTAGTTTGTGCTGTTCTGTGAAGGGAGTAGTACACAGTGTTGTACGAGATCTTCAGTTTCTTGGCATTTTCTCGCATGGAATAGCCTTCATTTCTCAGAACAAGAATAGACTGACGAGTTTCAGAAGAAATTGCTTTGTATCTAGCCACTTTGAGCCTGTAATTGATCCCACAAATGCTGCTCCAAATACTCAACTAGTCTAAAGAAGGACAGTTTTATTGCTTCTTTAATCATGACAACAGTTTTCAGCTGTGCTAACATAATTGCAAAAGGGTTTTCTAATTATCAATTAGACTTTTAAAATAATAAACTTGGATTAGCTAACACAACGTTCCATTGGAAGACAGGAGTGATGGTTGCTAATAATGGGCCTCTGTACGCCTATGTAGATATTCCATAAAAAATCTGCCGTTTCCAGCTACAATAGTCATTTACAACATTAACAATGTCTATACTGTATTTCTGATCAATTTTATGTTATTTGAAATGGACAAAAAATGTGCTTTTCTTTCAAAAACAAGGACATTTCTAAGCAACCCCAAACTTTTGAATGGTAGTGTACATGCATGGTCTGAGATGGAAAGCATATAGAACAGAGTAGAATAGAAGAGAGAAGACCACAGTAGAATAGAGTAGAATAGAATAGAGTAGAGTAGCGTAGAATAAAGTAGAGTAGAGCAGAGGAGAATAGGGTAGAGTAGCGTAGAATAAAGTAGAGTAGAGCAGAGGAGAATAGAGTAGAATAGAGTAGACAATAGTAGAGCAGTGTAGAGTAGAATAGAATAGAATAGAGTAGAGCAGAGCAGAGCAGAGCAGAGTAGAATAGAGTAGAGCAGAATAGAGTAGAGTGCAACAGAGTAGAGCAGATTACAGTAGAGTAGAAGAGAATATAGTAGAATAGAGTAGAGCAGAGTACAGTAGAATAGGGTAAAATAGAATAGAGTAGAGTAGAGTAAAGTAGAGCAAAGTAGAATAGAGTAGAGTAGAGCAGAGTAGAATAGAGTAGAGTAGAATAGAGCAGAGTAGTGCAGTGTATAGCCGAGTAAAATAGAGTAGAATGGAATAGAGAATAATAGAATAGAGTAGAATACAGTAGAATAGAGCAGTGTAGAACAGAAACGAGTCGAATAGAGTAGAGTAGAACAGAGTATAATAGAGTAGAGTAGAATAGAGCAGATTACAGTCAAATAGATGAGAGTAGAAAAGAGTAGAATAGAGTAGATTACAGTAAAATAGATGAGAGTAGAAAAGAGTAGAATAGAGCAGATTACAGTGGAATAGATTAGAGTAGAATAGAGTAGAATAGCTTAGAGTAGAGCAGAGTAGAATAGAGCAGATTACAGTAGAATAGATTAGAGTAGAATAGAGTAGAATAGAGCAGAGTAGTGCAGTGTGGGGCAGTGTGCAGTGTGGGGCGGCAGGTAGCCTAGTGGTTTGAGCGTTGGACTAGTAACCAGAAGGTTGCAAGATCAATTCCCAGAGCTGACATGGTAAAAATCTGTCGTTCTGCCCCTGAACAAGGCAGTTAACTGACTGTTCCTAGGCCGTCATTGTAAATAAGAATGTGTTCTTAACTGACTTGCCTAGTTAAATAAAAAAAAGAGCAGAGTGGAATAGTGCAGATTACAGTAGAGTAGAATAGAGTAGATTAGAATAACAGATACACATTTGTGAGAGGAGCATCAACAGAGTGTTGAAGGCTTCCCTCTCTGTTCCCATAGGGAAGTAAAGCCAATAGATGACTGCTGTGAGATAGATAACCCTACAGTGACTTTGCATTAACATGTGTCAGATAAGAGACTTTCAAGTGTCTGGTGAGAACTAAATAATTAGCTATTGCCGCCTTTAGCATTTGAATGGGCCCTTTAACTCTGAAAGCTCTCATTGTTTTGAGTAACGGCTCGGGCCCTATACCCTCAGTATCAGTTAAGTCTCCTATTGAAGAGGGAATCAGAAGAGAAACGTTTAAATGAAGGATAAGAGGTCCTGGTCTCTTTGTAGGTCAAGAGGCAGCGGGACCTGTTTTGTTGCCCATCACTAGATTGTCATTTCAATGGATTACTGAAAGGGCAAACAAAGTAATGCTGATAGCACCCTCACATCATGAATAAGATCAAATGTGTCTCACAAGTGCACAGAAGCTCTTTCCCCAAACCCTCATCATTGATCCCAGAATAGCAAGATAGGCATTTTGACAATCCAAAATGAAGTGTCAACGTGCTACAGTCAACAGCACCCTGGAGTCAACACTCTAAACAAGCTAATGAAGTGTCAACGCGCTACAGTCAACAGCACCCTGGAGTCAACACTCTAAACAAGCTAATGAAGTGTCAACACGCTACAGTCAACAGCACCCTGGAGTCAACACTCTAAACAAGCTAATGAAGTGTCAACGTGCTACAGTCAACAGCACCCTGGAGTCAACACTCTAAACAAGCTAATGAAGTGTCAACGTGCTACAGTCAACAGCACCCTGGAGTCAACACTCTAAACAAGCTAATGAAGTGTCAACGTGCTACAGTCAACAGCACCCTGGAGTCAACACTCTAAACAAGCTAATGAAGTGTCAACGCGCTACAGTCAACAGCACCCTGGAGTCAACATTCTAAACAAGCTAATGAAGTGTCAACGTGCTACAGTCAACAGCACCCTGGATTCAACACTCTAAACAAGCTAATGAAGTGTCAACGCGCTACAGTCAACAGCACCCTGGAGTCAACACTCTAAACAAGCTAATGAAGTGTCAACGCGCTACAGTCAACAGCACCCTGGAGTCAACACTCTAAACAAGCTAATGAAGTGTCAACGCGCTACAGTCAACAGCACCCTGGAGTCAACACTCTAAACAAGCTAATGAAGTGTCAACGCGCTACAGTCAACAGCACCCTGGAGTCAACACTCTAAACAAGCTAATGAAGTGTCAACGTGCTATAGTCAACAGCACCCTGGAGTCAACACTCTAAACAAGCTAATGAAGTGTCAACGCGCTACAGTCAACAGCACCCTGGAGTCAACATTCTAAACAAGCTAATGAAGTGTCAACGTGCTACAGTCAACAGCACCCTGGAGTCAACACTCTAAACAAGCTAATGAAGTGTCAACGTGCTACAGTCAACAGCACCCTGGAGTCAACACTCTAAACAAGCTAATGAAGTGTCAACGTGCTACAGTCAACAGCACCCTGGAGTCAACACTCTAAACAAGCTAATGAAGTGTCAACGCGCTGCAGTCAACAGCACCCTGGAGTCAACACTCTAAACAAGCTAATGAAGTGTCAACGTGCTACAGTCAACAGCACCCTGGAGTCAACACTCTAAACAAGCTAATGTAGTGTCAACGCGCTACAGTCAACAGCACCCTGGAGTCAACACTCTAAACAAGCTAATGAAGTGTCAACGCGCTACAGTCAACAGCACCCTGGAGTCAACATTCTAAACAAGCTAATGAAGTGTCAACGCGCTACAGTCAACAGCACCCTGGAGTCAACACTCTAAACAAGCTAATGAAGTGTCAACGCGCTACAGTCAACAGCACCCTGGAGTCAACACTATAAACAAGCTAATGAAGTGTCAACGCGCTACAGTCAACAGCACCCTGGAGTCAACACTCTAAACAAGCTAATGAAGTGTCAACGTGCTACAGTCAACAGCACCCTGGAGTCAACACTCTAAACAAGCTAATGAAGTGTCAACGTGCTACAGTCAACAGCACCCTGGAGTCAACACTCTAAACAAGCTAATGAAGTGTCAACGCGCTACAGTCAACAGCACCCTGGAGTCAACATTCTAAACAAGCTAATGAAGTGTCAACGCGCTACAGTCAACAGCACCCTGGAGTCAACACTCTAAACAAGCTAATGAAGTGTCAACGCACTACAGTCAACAGCACCCTGGAGTCAACACTCTAAACAAGCTAATGTAGTGTCAACGCGCTACAGTCAACAGCACCCTGGAGTCAACACTCTAAACAAGCTAATGAAGTGTCAACGCGCTACAGTCAACAGCACCCTGGAGTCAACACTCTAAACAAGCTAATGAAGTGTCAACGTGCTACAGTCAACAGCACCCTGGAGTCAACACTCTAAACAAGCTAATGAAGTGTCAACGTGCTACAGTCAACAGCACCCTGGAGTCAACACTCTAAACAAGCTAATGAAGTGTCAACGCGCTACAGTCAACAGCACCCTGGAGTCAACACTCTAAACAAGCTAATGAAGTGTCAACGCGCTACAGTCAACAGCACCCTGGAGTCAACACTCTAAACAAGCTAATGAAGTGTCAACGCGCTACAGTCAACAGCACCCTGGAGTCAACACTCTAAACAAGCTAATGAAGTGTCAACGCGCTGCAGTCAACAGCACCCTGGAGTCAACACTCTAAACAAGCTAATGAAGTGTCAACGCGCTACAGTCAACAGCACCCTGGAGTCAACACTCTAAACAAGCTAATGAAGTGTCAACGCGCTACAGTCAACAGCACCCTGGAGTCAACACTCTAAACAAGCTAATGAAGTGTCAACGTGCTACAGTCAACAGCACCCTGGAGTCAACACTCTAAACAAGCTAATGAAGTGTCAACGTGCTACAGTCAACAGCACCCTGGAGTCAACACTCTAAACAAGCTAATGAAGTGTCAACGCGCTACAGTCAACAGCACCCTGGAGTCAACATTCTAAACAAGCTAATGAAGTGTCAACGTGCTACAGTCAACAGCACCCTGGAGTCAACACTCTAAACAAGCTAATGAAGTGTCAACGTGCTACAGTCAACAGCACCCTGGAGTCAACACTCTAAACAAGCTAATGAAGTGTCAACGTGCTACAGTCAACAGCACCCTGGAGTCAACACTCTAAACAAGCTAATGAAGTGTCAACGCGCTGCAGTCAACAGCACCCTGGAGTCAACACTCTAAACAAGCTAATGAAGTGTCAACGTGCTACAGTCAACAGCACCCTGGAGTCAACACTCTAAACAAGCTAATGTAGTGTCAACGCGCTACAGTCAACAGCACCCTGGAGTCAACACTCTAAACAAGCTAATGAAGTGTCAACGCGCTACAGTCAACAGCACCCTGGAGTCAACATTCTAAACAAGCTAATGAAGTGTCAACGCGCTACAGTCAACAGCACCCTGGAGTCAACACTCTAAACAAGCTAATGAAGTGTCAACGCGCTACAGTCAACAGCACCCTGGAGTCAACACTCTAAACAAGCTAATGAAGTGTCAACGCGCTACAGTCAACAGCACCCTGGAGTCAACACTCTAAACAAGCTAATGAAGTGTCAACGTGCTACAGTCAACAGCACCCTGGAGTCAACACTCTAAACAAGCTAATGAAGTGTCAACGTGCTACAGTCAACAGCACCCTGGAGTCAACACTCTAAACAAGCTAATGAAGTGTCAACGCGCTACAGTCAACAGCACCCTGGAGTCAACATTCTAAACAAGCTAATGAAGTGTCAACGCGCTACAGTCAACAGCACCCTGGAGTCAACACTCTAAACAAGCTAATGAAGTGTCAACGCACTACAGTCAACAGCACCCTGGAGTCAACACTCTAAACAAGCTAATGTAGTGTCAACGCGCTACAGTCAACAGCACCCTGGAGTCAACACTCTAAACAAGCTAATGAAGTGTCAACGCGCTACAGTCAACAGCACCCTGGAGTCAACACTCTAAACAAGCTAATGAAGTGTCAACGCGCTACAGTCAACAGCACCCTGGAGTCAACACTCTAAACAAGCTAATGAAGTGTCAACGTGCTACAGTCAACAGCACCCTGGAGTCAACACTCTAAACAAGCTAATGAAGTGTCAACGCGCTACAGTCAACAGCACCCTGGAGTCAACACTCTAAACAAGCTAATGAAGTGTCAACGCGCTACAGTCAACAGCACCCTGGAGTCAACACTCTAAACAAGCTAATGAAGTGTCAACGCGCTACAGTCAACAGCACCCTGGAGTCAACACTCTAAACAAGCTAATGAAGTGTCAACGCGCTGCAGTCAACAGCACCCTGGAGTCAACACTCTAAACAAGCTAATGAAGTGTCAACGCGCTGCAGTCAACAGCACCCTGGAGTCAACACTCTAAACAAGCTAATGAAGTGTCAACGCGCTGCAGTCAACAGCACCCTGGAGTCAACACTCTAAACAAGCTAATGAAGTGGAGGATGTGTCGAGGTGCTTCCCCCCAGCACTGGGTCTAATGCAATTCAATAGACAACACTACAGAGTCAACACACCCTAAACAACAGTCAGCAAGCTAATGAAATGGAGGAAATGGAGCCATGTCCAGACAACTGTAAAGAATACCAACAGACAGCCATGTCCAGACAACTGTAAAGAATAACAACAGACAGCCATGTCCAGACAACTGTAGAGAATAACAACAGCCATGTCCAGACAACTGTAAAGAATAACAACAGCCATGTCCAGACAACTGTAAAGAATAACAACAGACAGCCATGTCCAGACAACTGTAGAGAATAACAACAGACAGCCATGTCCAGACAACTGTAAAGAATAACAACAGACAGCCATGTCCAGACAACTGTAAAGAATAACAACAGACAGCCATGTCCAGACAACTGTAAATAATAACAACAGACAGCCATGTCCAGACAACTGTAAAGAATACCAACAGACAGCCATGTCCAGACAACTGTAAAGAATAACAACAGACAGCCATGTCCAGACAACTGTAAAGAATAACAACAGACAGCCATGTCCAGACAACTGTAAAGAATAACAACAGCCATGTCCAGACAACTGTAAAGAATAACAACAGACAGCCATGTCCAGACAACTGTAAAGAATAACAACAGACAGCCATGTCCAGACAACTGTAAAGAATAACAACAGACAGCCATGTCCAGACAACTGTAAAGAATAACAACAGACAGCCATGTCCAGACAACTGTAAAGAATAACAACAGACAGCCATGTCCAGACAACTGTAAAGAATAACAACAGCCATGTCCAGACAACTGTAAAGAATAACAACAGCCATGTCCAGACAACTGTAAAGAATACCAACAGACAGCCATGTCCAGACAACTGTAAAGAATACCAACAGACAGCCATGTCCAGACAACTGTAGAGAATAACAACAGACAGCCATGTCCAGACAACTGTAAAGAATAACAACAGACAGCCATGTCCAGACAACTGTAAAGAATACCAACAGACAGCCATGTCCAGACAACTGTAAAGAATAACAACAGCCAGCCATGTCCAGACAACTGTAGAGAATAACAACAGACAGCCATGTCCAGACAACTGTAAAGAATAACAACAGCCAGCCATGTCCAGACAACTGTAAAGAATAACAACAGACAGCCATGTCCAGACAACTGTAGAGAATAACAACAGACAGCCATGTCCAGACAACTGTAAAGAATAACAACAGCCAGCCATGTCCAGACAACTGTAGAGAATAACAACAGCCATGTCCAGACAACTGTAAAGAATAACAACAGCCATGTCCAGACAACTGTAAAGAATACCAACAGACAGCCATGTCCAGACAACTGTAGAGAATAACAACAGACAGCCATGTCCAGACAACTGTAAAGAATAACAACAGCCAGCCATGTCCAGACAACTGTAGAGAATAACAACAGCCATGTCCAGACAACTGTAAAGAATAACAACAGCCATGTCCAGAAAACTGTAAAGAATACCAACAGACAGCCATGTCCAGACAACTGTAAAGAATACCAACAGACAGCCATGTCCAGACAACTGTAGAGAATAACAACAGACAGCCATGTCCAGACAACTGTAAAGAATAACAACAGCCAGCCATGTCCAGACAACTGTAAAGAATAACAACAGCCAGCCATGTCCAGACAACTGTAAAGAATACCAACAGACAGCCATGTCCAGACAACTGTAGAGAATACCAACAGCCAGCCATGTCCAGACAACTGTAGAGAATAACAACAGCCATGTCCAGACAACTGTAGAGAATAACAACAGCCATGTCCAGACAACTGTAGAGAATAACAACAGCCATGTCCAGACAACTGTAAAGAATAACAACAGACAGCCATGTCCAGACAACTGTAGAGAATAACAACAGACAGCCATGTCCAGACAACTGTAGAGAATAACAACAGACAGCCATGTCCAGACAACTGTAAAGAATAACAACAGACAGCCATGTCCAGACAACTGTAAAGAATAACAACAGCCAGCCATGTCCAGACAACTGTAGAGAATAACAACAGCCATGTCCAGACAACTGTAAAGAATAACAACAGACAGCCATGTCCAGACAACTGTAAAGAATACCAACAGACAGCCATGTCCAGACAACTGTAGAGAATACCAACAGCCAGCCATGTCCAGACAACTGTAGAGAATAACAACAGCCATGTCCAGACAACTGTAGAGAATAACAACAGCCATGTCCAGACAACTGTAGAGAATAACAACAGCCATGTCCAGACAACTGTAAAGAATAACAACAGACAGCCATGTCCAGACAACTGTAGAGAATAACAACAGCCATGTCCAGACAACTGTAGAGAATAACAACAGACAGGCATGTCCAGACAACTGTAGAGAATAACAACAGACAGCCATGTCCAGACAACTGTAGAGAATAACAACAGACAGCCATGTCCAGACAACTGTAAAGAATAACAACAGCCAGCCATGTCCAGACAACTGTAAAGAATACCAACAGACAGCCATGTCCAGACAACAGTAGAGAATACCAACAGACAGCCATGTCCAGACAACTGTAAAGAATAACAACAGACAGCCATGTCCAGACAACTGTAGAGAATAACAACAGCCATGTCCAGACAACTGTAGAGAATAACAACAGCCATGTCCAGACAACTGTAAAGAATAACAACAGACAGCCATGTCCAGACAACTGTAGAGAATAACAACAGCCATGTCCAGACAACTGTAGAGAATAACAACAGACATGTCCAGACAACTGTAAAGAATAACAACAGACAGGCATGTCCAGACAACTGTAGAGAATAACAACAGACAGCCATGTCCAGACAACTGTAGAGAATACCAACAGACAGCCATGTCCAGACAACTGTAAAGAATAACAACAGCCAGCCATGTCCAGACAACTGTAAAGAATACCAACAGACAGCCATGTCCAGACAACTGTAAAGAATAACAACAGCCAGCCATGTCCAGACAACTGTAAAGAATACCAACAGACAGCCATGTCCAGACAACAGTAGAGAATACCAACAGACAGCCATGTCCAGACAACTGTAAAGAATAACAACAGCCATGTCCAGACAACTGTAAAGAATACCAACAGACAGCCATGTCCAGACAACTGTAAAGAATACCAACAGACAGCCATGTCCAGACAACAGTAGAGAATACCAACAGACAGCCATGTCCAGACAACTGTAAAGAATAACAACAGCCATGTCCAGACAACTGTAAAGAATAACAACAGCCATGTCCAGACAACAGTAGAGAATACCAACAGACAGCCATGTCCAGACAACTGTAAAGAATACCAACAGACAGCCATGTCCAGACAACAGTAGAGAATACCAACAGACAGCCATGTCCAGACAACTGTAAAGAATAACAACAGCCATGTCCAGACAACTGTAGAGAATAACAACAGACAGCCATGTCCAGACAACTGTAAAGAATAACAACAGACAGCCATGTCCAGACAACTGTAAAGAATAACAACAGACAGCCATGTCCAGACAACTGTAGAGAATAACAACAGACAGCCATGTCCAGACAACTGTAGAGAATAACAACAGACAGCCATGTCCAGACAACTGTAAAGAATAACAACAGACAGCCATGTCCAGACAACTGTAAAGAATACCAACAGACAGCCATGTCCAGACAACTGTAGAGAATACCAACAGACAGCCATGTCCAGACAACTGTAAAGAATAACAACAGCCATGTCCAGACAACTGTAAAGAATAACAACAGACAGCCATGTCCAGACAACTGTAGAGAATAACAACAGCCATGTCCAGACAACTGTAAAGAATACCAACAGACAGCCATGTCCAGACAACTGTAGAGAATAACAACAGCCATGTCCAGACAACTGTAAAGAATAACAACAGCCAGCCATGTCCAGACAACTGTAAAGAATAACAACAGCCATGTCCAGACAACTGTAAAGAATAACAACAGCCAGCCATGTCCAGACAACTGTAAAGAATAACAACAGCCATGTCCAGACAACTGTAGAGAATAACAACAGCCATGTCCAGACAACTGTAAAGAATAACAACAGCCAGCCATGTCCAGACAACTGTAAAGAATAACAACAGCCATGTCCAGACAACTGTAAAGAATAACAACAGCCAGCCATGTCCAGACAACTGTAAAGAATAACAACAGCCATGTCCAGACAACTGTAAAGAATAACAACAGCCAGCCATGTCCAGACAACTGTAAAGAATACCAACAGACAGCCATGTCCAGACAACTGTAGAGAATAACAACAGCCAGCCATGTCCAGACAACTGTAGAGAATAACAACAGCCAGCCATGTCCAGACAACTGTAAAGAATAACAACAGCCATGTCCAGACAACTGTAAAGAATAACAACAGACAGCCATGTCCAGACAACTGTAAAGAATAACAACAGCCATGTCCAGACAACTGTAGAGAATACCAACAGACAGCCATGTCCAGACAACTGTAGAGAATAACAACAGACAGCCATGTCCAGACAACTGTAAAGAATAACAACAGCCATGTCCAGACAACTGTAAAGAATACCAACAGACAGCCATGTCCAGACAACTGTAGAGAATAACAACAGCCATGTCCAGACAACTGTAAAGAATACCAACAGACAGCCATGTCCAGACAACTGTAAAGAATACCAACAGACAGCCATGTCCAGACAACTGTAGAGAATAACAACAGCCATGCCCAGACAACTGTAGAGAATAACAACAGACAGGCTTGTTTGCACACAGTAGTTGAAGTCATTTAACAACATCACATTACTAGATTGCTGGATCATCATGGTTCGGTCATCCTGACCGTGATAACCAATCACATCACACCTGCTGGCATGGTTCTGTGAGCAGGTGGTCTACAAATGAGACGACAGGCGTACAGGCCTGTACAATAGCTTTTAACAGGTACCTGAGCAGTCATACAGCCATCTGTACAGCCTGGGGTCCTACAGGGTATTTCAAACATGTACATGGACAGAGACTGTGTCCGCATCCCAAATGGCACCCCATTCCCTATATAGTGCACTACATTTGACCAGGGTCTATAGGGTACCCATGGGGCTCTGATCAAAAGGAGTGCACAATATAGGGACTAGGGTGGCATTTGTAACGCAACCTGACATATTGACAGGTAGTGTAACTTTTAATGCTGATCCTCACTCTGAGGCAAAAATATGACAGTATTTACAGTATAGCTACTATAAATCACTGGGGTTGTGTCAGTGAATTGTCTTCTGCAGTGCAGGGCCATACG
Organism: Salvelinus alpinus; assembly: GCF_045679555.1. Lineage (NCBI taxonomy): Eukaryota > Metazoa > Chordata > Actinopteri > Salmoniformes > Salmonidae > Salvelinus > Salvelinus alpinus. The sequence goes on from NC_092089.1 coordinate 22,503,156, forward strand.
TGGTGGATTTGTTTTGCCTAAAGTGTTAATCAACCTCTAAACCTGTACAGGAGGTCAACGACAGGGCCAAGGCTGTTTGGAGGTTTTGGAGTATAGTGTGTCCCTGTCGAGGGTGGTGTGGTTGATCATCTGTTCATAGATACACTCAGAAAAAAGGGTTCCAAAATGGTTCTCTGGCTGTCCCCATAGGAGAACCCATTTTTGTTCCAGATAGAACTCTTCTTGGTTACATGTAGAACCCTTTTGAGTTTCATGTAGAACCCTCTGTGGAAAGGGGGGGGTTCTACATGGAACCGAAAAGGATTCTACCTGGAACCAAAAAGGGTCCTTCAAAGGGTTCTCCTATGGGGACAGTCGTAGAACCCTTTTAGGTTCTAGATAGCACCTTTTCTCTAAGAGTTTAGTTTGGTGATAAAGTCAGATGGTGTATAATGCCATCCTTAATACTGTAGCTTTAGCTGTACTGAACATGCTGCTTCCTTTTCCCCACAAATAACGAACTAGTGGCTGGTGTTGAGCTGACTAGATAGAGCAAGAGCTCCTAAAGACAGAGACGGGAGAGAATACAAAAGTTGAAGACGAAATTAAAAATATAAAGTCAGACTGATAAGTTCCCTGTAACCAAGGACATTAAAAGGCCAGCAAAGCCACATATTACAGCTGATCTTATCATCTTATCATGATCTTATCATATCATTGAGTCATAGGTACAGATACAGGAACTGCAGAGGGTGTCATAAAGCTTACAGCACGTGTCTCTCCTGTCCTGTCACACAGCATTCAACAGAACACAATGATGTCAGCGGTGGCAGATTGGTTTACCTAATTCACTCCTTTCCTCTGTCTCTACCATTAGGACCTTGCCTGAACTTCCATTGAATTGACAAATCTTCACTTGGGGGAACTGGGTCGGAGCTGCGGGGAGCCACAAATTGAATTACATGCACATTTCTCAGTCACAAAGGAGAGCTATCACTAATTAAAACATGTGATTGATGAGACTGACGGTCCATGCTGGAGGAGGATAAATCACGCTCTTCACTTTGCTGCATTGGTTTCTATCTCATCTATCTACAACATTACCCACTGGTTGAGTCAGTGTTGTTTCCATGTCAATTAAACAACAAAAAACTCAGTCTTTCCTTCTGATGACGTTGAATCAACATGGAAAACTGATTGAAGTCATCAACGTGTTGGATTTTGGAGAATTTTCCTCCTTTTTTTCCACCCCCCAAAAATATATTTAGGTATTTTATACATGATGATGTGGCTGGTGACACGTTGCTTCTTGAATGCCCAATATCTTAAACACTTGACTGCTGACATGCAACACATGTTGGGACTGTATGAACAGTAGATTAATAAAAAATGTATAAAAAATATTATTATTTTTTTTGACTGGGTTTTCCCTTTAAACCTAAATCCAGTGACATGGTACACATTTTTGTTGCTTTCACTTTTTAATTCATGTTATTTGACAAAAAGGTAATTTTTTTAATTAAAACTATATCTCATAGTTTCCATGTCTTCTCCTTGGTCAAAATAGAGCCAAACTACTGAAAAAGGATCACTGTGTATGTGCAGGTGAGTGAGTGCAAGAATTCAGCGCAAAATACACTGAGTGTACAAAACATTAAGAACACCTGCTCTTTCCATGACATAGACTGACCAGGTGAATCTAAATGAAAGCTATGATCCCTTGTTGATGTCACTTGTTAATTCCACTTCAGTCAGTGTAGATGAAGGGGAGGAGACAGGTTAAAGAAGGATTTTTAAGCCTTGAGACAATTGAGACATGGATTGTGTATGTGTGCCATTCAGAGGGTAAATGGGCAAGACAAAGATTTAAGTGCCTTTGAATGGGGTATTGTAGTAGGTGCCAGGTGCACCGGCTTGGGTCAAGAACTGCAATGGTGCTGGGTTTTTCACACAGCACACATGTCAAAGTCATTCCACAGGGGATGAGTATCTGCTGGTTTCACTCCTCCCTTGTACTTAATTGATGAATTAAGGTCACTAATTAGTAAGGAACTTCCCTCACCTGGTTGTCTAGGGATGAATTGAAACAACAACAAAAAAGAAACCTGCAGACACTCTGCCCTCCGTGGAATAAGTTGGACACCCCTCCTTGTAGAGTCCATGCCCCGATGAATTGAGGCTGTTCTGATGGAAAAATGTATGTATTCTTCAGTGAAACAACAGAAACAAATAAATATGATTTGAAACTTCTCTTGTGTAGGTTTATACTGAGATAGTTTATAAAGGAGATACACGGGAGAGTGACCTGCTTTCTACACCCATGCTCTTAATTATGTTACCCAACAGGAACTCTGACCCAGTAAAAAGGCAAGCTGTCAAACCACCGTCCAGGGACAGCACTTAGTGTGTAATCACTGTCTGTCTAATGGCTTTAGAACTGAGCTAATGGCACACATAAACACATTCACACACACACACACACACACACACACACACACACACACACACACACACACACACACACACACACACACACACACACACACACACACACACACACACACACACACACACACACACACACACACACACACACACACACACACACACACACACACACACACACACACACACACACACACACGCACACACACGCACACGCCACACACACACCACACACACATGCACACACTTCCTATTCTCTGTACCTGCAGCTCTCTGATCAGTGATGTCTGGCTGTGTGTCCTCTGTACCTGCAGCTCTCTGATCAGTGATGTCTGTCTGTCCTGTTCTCTGTAGCTACCTGCAGCTCTCTGATCAATGATGTCTGTCTGTCCTGTCCTCTGTAGCTACCTGCAACTCTCTGATCAGTGATGTTTGTCTGTCCTGTCCTCTGTAGCTACCTGCAGCTCTCTGATCAGTGACGTCTGTCTGTCCTGTTCTCTGTAGCTACCTGCAACTCTCTGATCAGTGATGTTTGTCTGTCCTGTCCTCTGTAGCTACCTGCAACTCTCTGATCAGTGATGTCTGTCTGTTCTGTCCTCTGTAGGTACCTGCAGCTCTCTGATCAGTGATGTCTGTCAGTCCTGTTCTCTGTACCTGCAGCTCTCTGATCAGTGATGTCTGTCTGTCCTGTTCTCTGTACCTGTAGCTCTCTGATCAGTGATGTTTGTCTGTCCTGTCCTCTGTAGCTACCTGCAGCTCTCTGATCAGTGATGTCTGTCTGTCCTGTCCTCTGTAGCTACCTGCAGCTCTCTGATCAGTGATATATGTCTGTGCTGTCCTCTGTAGCTACCTGCAGCTCTCTGATCAGTGATGTCTGTCTGTCCTGTCCTCTGTAGCTACCTGCAGCTCTCTGATCAGTGATATATGTCTGTGCTGTCCTCTGTAGCTACCTGCAGCTCTCTGATCAGTGATGTCTGTCTGTGCTGTCCTCTGTAGCTACCTGCAGCTCTCTGATCAGTGATGTCTGTCTGTCCTGTCCTCTGTAGCTACCTGCAACTCTCTGATCAGTGATGTTTGTCTGTCCTGTCCTCTGTAGCTACCTGCAACTCTCTGATCAGTGATGTCTGTCTGTTCTGTCCTCTGTAGGTACCTGCAGCTCTCTGATCAGTGATGTCTGTCAGTCCTGTTCTCTGTACCTGCAGCTCTCTGATCAGTGATGTCTGTCTGTCCTGTTCTCTGTACCTGTAGCTCTCTGATCAGTGATGTTTGTCTGTCCTGTCCTCTGTAGCTACATGCAGCTCTCTGATCAGTGATGTCTGTCTGTTCTGTCCTCTGTAGGTACCTGCAGCTCTCTGATCAGTGATGTCTGTCAGTCCTGTTCTCTGTACCTGTAGCTCTCTGATCAGTGATGTCTGTCAGTCCTGTTCTCTGTACCTGCAGCTCTCTGATCAGTGATGTCTGTCTGTCCTGTTCTCTGTACCTGTAGCTCTCTGATCAGTGATGTCTGTCTGTCCTGTCCTCTGTAGCTACCTGCAGCTCTCTGATCAGTGATGTCTGTCTGTCCTGTTCTCTGTAGCTACCTGCAGCTCTCTGATCAGTGATGTCTGTCTGTCCTGTTCTCTGTAGCTACCTGCAGCTCTCTGATCAGTGATGTCTGTCTGTCCTGTCCTCTGTAGCTACCTGCAGCTCTCTGATCAGTGATGTCTGTCTGTCCTGTCCTCTGTAGCTACCTGCAGCTCTCTGATCAGTGATGTCTGTCTGTCCTGTCCTCTGTAGCTACCTGCAGCTCTCTGATCAGTGATATATATATATATATATCTGCTCTAATTGGCCAGCTAAGCTGAGGCCTTATGTGAGAGAGAGAGACCACAATGAACCTCAGGGGTGCTATTTGAGACACAGCCTATTCCCTATGTAGTGCACTATTTATTGCACTACATAATAGTGCACTACATAGTCCCATAGGGCTCCCTGGTCCAAAGTCCAAAATGTACTCTATATAGGGAATAGGGTGTAATTTGGGACACAGACTCAGTAATTATCTATCTATCTATCTATCTATCTATCTATCTATCTATCTATCTATCTATCTATCTATCTATCTATCTATCTATCTATCTATCTATCTATCTATCTATCTATCTATCTATCTATCTATCTATCTATCTATCTATTACTGAATTATAAACAAGGTGCCAATCTTTTCCATTCATGTGGGGTTGAGGCCTATAGATTTCTCCGAATGTATATAGGATCTGAATTATGGACTCAGCTTTAGACTCCTTTAGAGGGAGGAAAGTGGCTGGATAGCTGGAAAAACCTTTCCTGGAATTCTGATTCTTTCATCAATGTGGTTTATCAGTCCAATTCATCAAAATTGTGTAAACATGGTTGAATGCAATGTACTTTATCAACACAACACTTACATTAATTTACCATAAAGTACCGGAAGTGATTCAAAAGTCCATTTTCAGAGGTGGCTATTAAGTAATCAACAATCTGTACTCTCCTGTGATAACCTATGTCATAACCAGAACAACCTCACTAGTCCATTCTGCCTAATTCTCCTTGCTAGCCTCCTGCCTCTCCTAGGTGGACCATTCCAGTGGTGGCTATCTAGCAAGCCTCCTGCCTCTCCTAGGTAGACCACTCCAGTGGTAACTATCTAGCTAGCCTCCTGCCTCCTACTGTAGGTGGACCATTACAGTGGTAACTAGCTAGCTAGCCTCCTGCCACTGCTGTATCTGTCTTTGGACCCTCACAATAATTTGGCACCTCTTTAAAAGCGGCATGCAAGTCTGATCCTGTCAGTGGGGTTGGTTTTGTTCCTGCGGCCAATTAGCGGGTCCTGCCTTAGCCTGCAGCTAAAAGGAGTCTAATGGCCTGGGTATCCACCTGATAGGTGCAAGAGACAACTACCCACTGGGCTTTCATTTCACAGGAGGGAGTGGAGGAGGGGGAGACTTCTGAGCTTTTCACCATTACACAGGACTTCATTGTGACTGCTGGCCGTTTGATCTTAAAATAATTTACTTAATGATCTCACCGCGGGAGCAATTGGTGCTGCTCGATTAGTCTGCAAGGTCTAATGGACATGGGAAGAAATAGGAGGAAGGAGGGAGGGCGGGAAGGAAGGAGAGAGGGAGAAAGGGGGGACAGCACAGTGAAGGGCTAAATGCTTCCATTTTGAAACCTTGGGGAGCGATATTTTCTAGCGTCATGGAGAGACTGAGCTTGTGACTGTGATCAGGGCTTCCAGGTACATTTCTCTTCTTCTGAAAATAAATGTTACTGTTTTTTAAATATCTAACAGGAAGACAATGTGTAGAGTCAAAGCAGTTTATTAATGATCAGATTGAAAATATTGGAAATATGTGGCTTCCAACCTGGGTAAAAATAATCACCTTTTAGAGAAGATCACCAACAACCATGATCTGTGTGGTGTCTAACCTGGGTAAAAATAATCACCTTTTAGAGAAGATCACCAACAACCATGATCTGTGTGGTGTCTAACCTGGGTAAAAATAATCACCTTTTAGAGAAGATCACCAACAACCATGATCTGTGTGGTGTCTAACCTGGGTAAAAATAATCACCTTTTAGAGAAGATCACCAACAACCATGATCTGTGTGGTGTCTAACCTGGGTAAAAATAATCACCTTTTAGAGAAGATCACCAACAACCATGACCTGTGTGGTGTCTAACCTGGGTAAAAATAATCACCTTTTAGAGAAGATCACCAACAACCATGATCTGTGTGGTGTCTAACCTGGGTAAAAATAATCACCTTTTAGAGAAGATCACCAACAACCATGACCTGTGTGGTGTCTAACCTGGGTAAAAAGAATCACCTTTTAGAGAAGATCACCAACAACCATGATCTGTGTGGTGTCTAACCTGGGTAAAAATAATCACCTTTTAGAGAAGATCACCAAAAACCATGACCTGTGTGGTGTCTAACCCTGACATAATACATTCCACATTGACCTGTAGAACATGTCTTTGTTTGATGGTTCCCTGCCCTGTTCCAGCCCCATACATTGTCAGAGGAGGACCTTGGTTGGGTTTTGTCAGGCTAGAGCGATAGTGAATCACGTACGGTAATGAGGGGGATAACTAGTACACCGGCGCCCCCGTTATTAAAATAATTACATTTATGATCAGGATTTCCCCTGACGATTCCCCCTGTTTTATGGAATTCAATGAACAGCAATTAAGTTTAATGGGGAAGTTTAGAACTCATTTTAGTTCACAGGGGCAAATTGAATTAAGAGCGCCACATAATTGCAATAACACTGATTCGTCTCCCTGTTAACAAGGAACACCGGATGACTTAATAGAAAATTAAAACACTGTAATTTAACCTTTCGCTGTGTTGTACATACAGTGTGTCTAACTTACCGGTAGGATCCGGTCTTTTCTTCAGGAGCACTGCAGAGCTGGTAATGAATACTTCCACCTATAGAGACACACAAAGGAATCACTATTAATAAAGACTTCTCACCTTTATTGTGCAACGTATAAAGATAATATTATTTTACATTCATTACAGCTGGGCTAAGAGGAAACATTTATTCAAACGTGAAAGGAAAAACAAGAGAGAGAAACATAGAAGATGATGACCTCAAGCACTAGGCGTTTGGGGTCACGGAGGAGAGAAGAGTTGAAAAGGTCATTGGACTAGTACTGTCCAATGAGGAACCTGGAACTATGTATCTGCCACGGGGCCAGAAAGGCCTTCTAACTGACCCCTGTCCTTGGTCGGAACAGGCAGAGGGAAGGGGGAAGGGTTGGAGAGACGCACCCATTACAAGATGGTTGGACTCGGGTAAATTGGTGCAGTTTATAGCAATCCCTCTGGCAAAGAAAGAAGGAGAGAGAGGGGTGGGGGTGGGGTCTAACATAGATGACTGTTATTAAATCACTGAGGAAGGTTGTTAGCGCACGTCAAGTTGTTTGCAACATGTCATGACAAAACCCAGACTCACTCAACCCATTAATTTGCACTAAAGTCTCCACAGTCACATTTTCTGAATGGAATTTTTTTGATAGGCACATAATCTGATGACATCACATTTGATCGACATTAATGTAATGTGGAAGCTGCCAGTTGACTGACTAGGTTACCGTAGCAATAATTCATAGACATTGACAACGATTTATAAATCAAAATGGTTTGCCTGCACAAAGGGGTTGGATTTATAAATCAAAACGGTTTGCCTGCACAAAGGGGTTGTTTTATGGCAATGTACAGAAAAATGTGATCATGTGTACATTTTTGTACAATATTGTTCTGTTTCACAGTTGTAATATCTAGGCTGCTATAAGGACTTAATAGACTAAGAAAGGGAACAAGATCATTAAAAAAGAAAAGGATAAGTCAACAACACAGTAACAATAAGTCAACAACACAGTAACAATAAGTCAACAACACAGTAACAATAAGTCAACAACACAGTAACAATAAGTCAACAACACAGTAACAATAAGTCAACAACACAGTAACAATAAGTCAACAACACAGTAACAATAAGTCAACAACACAGTAACAATAAGTCAACAACACAGTAACAATAAGTCAACAACACAGTAACAATAAGTCAACAACACATTAACAATAAGTCAACAACACAGTAACAATAAGTCAACAACACAGTAACAATAAGTCAACAACACAGTAACAATAAGTCAACAACACAGTAACAATAAGTCAACAACACAGTAACAATAAGTCAACAACACGGTAACAATAAGTCAACAACACAGTAACAATAAGTCAACAACACAGTAACAATAAGTCAACAACACAGTAACAATAAGTCAACAACACAGTAACAATAAGTCAACAACACAGTAACAATAAGTCAACAACACAGTAACAATAAGTCAACAACACAGTAACAATAAGTCAACAACACAGTAACAATAAGTCAACAGCATAGTAACAATAATTCAACAACCTAAGCACACAAATGGTGCAGATTAGTTTTTTTTATCACACATTATGAAACTCACACATCGTTTTTTTAAAGTATTTTGAACTGTGACTACTTCACCTATAGAATATTGTGGATGTTTCCATAAAATATATGTACCTCAGTGAAATATTGCAGTAGTCTCCTGCCAAAACACTCATTCACAAAAACAATCGTAAATCTTACAACAAAGCCGGAGGGGAATTTCACCACAATGGAATCTTTATTTCTCAACGCCAATTCTCCAGTTGAAGCTAAAGAGCTAAAAAGACCTAGCTCTGCTTTGCATGACAAAAAGGATGTGCTCTCCAAGCTTCAATTACCTTTTAAAGTAGACACCAAAGCAGCATAAGTGGTGGAGAGAGGGCAAACACTAGAGCTGTGAAAAAAACCTCTCTCCGTTTTGCCTTCTTGATTTTATGTTGTGACTTTCTATACAAATCGGGGGCAAAGGTCAGCTGGGTTACTCCATAAAGAGAGGAGAAGCTAAGCGGTATGTTGAACACTAGCCTACACTGCTTATCAACAACACTGCTTGTCTAGTTCTGGAGGTGTAACATATTTATTCTCCAAACTAATTATCTACAGTATGTAGACAGGCACTCTTTGATATAGTTACCGATTGGTGATGAACTGTGCTGGACTTAGATCCAATTTTTATGTTATAAAAACAAATAACAAATGGTCATTTAACTGTGTTGATTATGTGATATAATTTACAGAAGCTGAGTTGATCCCAGATCATCATTTTATCTGATTGGTTGATGTATTGTTGATCCTAGGTCGTCATTTTATCTGATTGGTTGATGTATTGTTGATCCCGGGTCGTCATTTTATCTGATTGGTTGATGTATTGTTGATCCCGGATCGTCATTTTATCTGATTGGTTGACGCATTGTTGATCCACAGACAACTAAATAAGGACGATCCAGGATCAAGCCTCTCTTGGAGAAATCAGGACGTTGCCTACTACATATAGCGATGTATATACAGCTGAAGTCAGAAGTTTACATACACTTAGGTTGGAGTCATTAAAACTCGTTTTTCAACCACTCCACAGATTTTTGTTAACAAACTATAGTTTTGGCAAGTCGGTTAGGACATCTACTTTGTGCATGACACAAGTAATTTTTCCAACAATTGTTTACAGACAGATTATTTCACTTATAATTCACTGTATCACAATTCCAGTGGGTCAGAAGTTTACATACACTAAGTTGACTGTGCCTTTAAACAACTTGGAAGATTCCAGAAAGTGATGTCATGGCTTTAGAAGCTTTTGATATGCTAATTGACATCATTTGAGTCAATTGGAGGTGTACCTGTGGATGTATTTCAAGGCATACCTTAAAACTCAGTGCCTCTTTGCTTGACATCATGGGAAAATCAAAAGAAATCAGCCGAGACCTCAGAAAAAAAATTGTAGACCTAAACAAGTCTAGTTCATCCTTGGGAGTAATTTCCAAATGCCTGAAGGTGCCACGTTCATCTGTACAAACAATTGTACGCAAGTATAAACACCATGGGACCACGCAGCCGTCATACCGCTCAGGAAGGAGACACGTTCTGTCTCCTAGAGATGAATGTACTTTAGTGCGAAAAGTGCAAATCAATCCCAGAACAACAGCAAAGGACCTTGTGAAGATGCTGGAGGAAATAGGTACAAAAGTATCTATATCAACATATATCAAACGAGTCCTATATCGACATAACCTGAAAGGCCGCTCAGCAAGGAAGAAGCCACTGCTCCAAAACCGCCATAAAAAAGCCAGACTACGGTTTGCAACTGCACATGGGGACAAAGATCGTATTTTTCCCCCCGGATGAAACAAAAATAGAACTGTTTGGCCATAATGACCATCATTATGTTTGGAGGAAAAAGGGGGATGCTTGCAAGCCGAAGAACACCATCCCAACCATGAAGCACGGTGGTGGCAGCATCATGTTGTGGGGGTGCTTTGCTGCAGGAGGGACTGGTGCACTTCACAAAATAGATGGCTTCATAAGGAAGGAAAATGATGTGGATATTTTGAAGCAACATATCAAGAAAGTCAGGAAGTTAATGCTTGGTCGCAAATGGGTCTTCCAAATGGACAATGACCCCAAGCATACTTCCAAAGTTGTGGCGAAATGGCTTAAGGACAACAAAGTCAAGGTATTGGAGTGGCCATCCCAAAGCCCTGACCTCAATCCTATAGACAATTTGTGGGCAGAACTGAAAAAGCGTGTGCAAGCAAGGAGGACTACAAACCTGACTCAGTTACACCAGCTCTGTCAGGAGGAATGGGCCAAAATTCACCCAATTTATTGTGGGACGCTTGTGGAAGGCTACCCAAAACGTTTGACCCAAGTTAAACAATTTAAAGACAATGTTACCAAATACTAATTGAGTGCATGTAAACTTCTGACCCACTGGGAATGTGATGAAAGAAAGAAAATCTCAAATAAATCCTTCTCTCTACTATTATTCTGACATTTTACATTCTTAAAATAAAGTGGTGATCCCAACTGACCGTAGGGACCTATATACATTTTAAACATGTGTTGTTCCACCTCCCGGTACAGGTAGGCCAGAAGGCACTAATCCTTGTGATGTAGCTGTGCCTAAAGACCACGAGGTATGCATATTCAAACTTTGTACTGGGGCTCCAGCTCCTCAACACCTGCAATCCCCTCACCATTGAGCACCCTGCAAACCGCAAGGAACATAAATCACTGTTTGTGAGCGGAATATCTCATCGAGGGCCAGCATTCCACAGCTTGTGCTGCGATTAGAAAATCAAAAGGGCACACGCTCTGACAAATGCTTCTACGCAAGGCCCCGAAGGAAGCCCGGAGTGTTGAGAGTCAGCCAAGGAGGCTCGCTCAGCTCTGTCATTTATAATGGGGTAGGACTGACAGCCGCCCCCAGGACATTACCGCTACAACCTCCAAACCACTGTGCCATCCCAATAACTACAAATGATGGCCCGAACAGCAGCGGAAGAGAAGAGCTCGGGCTAATTGCAGGAAGCAATGTGACACCATGTCACATTTTCATTATCTTGTTGGCTTTCTGAGATACATATATATAAATATATATGTTTTGATCGTGACGATGCCTATGTATGTTCACTGAAACGTTTTCATCAGTTGTTTTTCATGGTAATGCAGCAGCATGTTATGCATGGTGTGGTTTGTCTGTCTGTGGATGGATCTGATCTTATGATGATACTGGAGGGTTCGGAGATGATGGGAGTCAACAATGTGATTGAAAATGATTATTTTGTGTGTCCACTGTCCAATCCATCTGTGGGTGCAAAGCTGTGATAATATAGTATCTAACTCTGTAGTAAAGTCCTACTGTATCAATCACACATTTGACAAGAACATGAACAACGATGTAGGTAGGGAACATGCAAAGACATGACTCAATCCTCTCCACCTGTGGCCCAATATTGTTCTGTATGTTATAGTAAAATAACTTACCTGCGACCCAATATTGTCCTGTATGTTATAGTAAAATAACTCAGCTACGGCCCAATATCGTCCTGTATGTTATAGTAAAATAACTCAGCTACGGCCCAATATCGTCCTGTATGTTATAGTAAAATAACTCTTCCTATGGTCCAATACTGTCCTGTATGTTACAGTAAAATAAGTTGCCTACGGCCCAATATTGTCCTGTATGTTATAGTAAAATAACACTGGAGAGATTTAATTTGCATTTATGGAGTGAATAATTACACAAGTAAGTCAGGTTAAGTCTGATTGACAGAGCCATTGTCTCCGTGGGCCTCACTTCATTTGGACTCCTCCACAGTGACCCCATGCAGGTCTTATGACCACAGGGGTAGCGCCAGTCTCAGAGGATGCTGATTAAGTGGGATAAACCATCCAGCCCTTCAGACACAAGTGGACTGGGAATCCTCAGGAGTCCCAGTCCCAGTCCCGGCCCCACAGGTCTCCTCCACAGTCTGGTCCCAGCCCCCTACGCCACCCCACCCCTCCTCTCCCCTCCGTGTACTACACCACCCCACCCCTCCTCTATCCCTCTCTTGTGTCCCACCCCTCCTCTCCCCTCCCCCAGTGTACTACACCACCCCACCCCACCCCTCCTCTACCCCTCTCCTGTGTCCCACCCCTCCTCTCCCCTCCCCTAAGTGTCACACCCCACCCCTCCACTCCCTCTCCCCTCAGTGTCCCACCCCAGACCTCCTCTCCCCTCCCCTCAGTGTCCCACCCCTCAGTGTCCCACCCCACCCCTCCTCTCCCCTCCCCTCAGTGTCCCACCACTCCCCTTAGTCTAAGTCCTCCACACCCCTCCACACCCACTACACACACCAAACACTCCCCTGTGCACTAATGGTGCTACCATGGGTCACTGTGCAGGACCGGCAGGCCATGTCTTGGAAGGGTTGCTGTACAATAAATTATATTAGGCTATTACTTATGGCTCCATTTGATCAAATATTTTGCCAAGTTTATGGTCTCGCTGTTTAAACACACATACACACACTTTTTCTTGGGTTTTGAGATACAGTTTTCAGTATTTAATTTGATAAAAGAGAGCGACATGGAGTGATGTGAAATTCTAAGCGAATAAGATATGCATGTATCTTTCAATATTCTGGACTATTAAATAGTGAAAAATTGTTTTCTGTGACTCACATTAACTAATTATAGAATATTATGGCTTTAATATATTTAGCTTATTTTGATTAAAGCTTAAATTATAATTTGCTGACATTGTTTGGTGGGATATACCTGCAATAAAACAAATATTGAAAGCCTGTAAATAAATACTAAAACCTGACATTGTTTGGTGGGATATACCTGCAATAAAACAAATATTGAAAGCCTGTAAATAAATACTAAAACCTGACATTGTTTGGTGGGATATACCTGCAATAAAACATATATTGAAAGCCTGTAAATGAATACTAAAACCCTTGAAGGCCCAGTGCAGTGAAAAAAGTGATTTCCAGTGTTTTATATTATTCCACACTATGAGGTTGGAATAATACTGTTGAATTGTGAAAATGATGATAATACCCTTTTAGTGTAAGAGCTGTTTGAAAAGACCGCCTGAAATGTCTAACTGGTGGAATGGAGTTTTGGTCTGCCTGGTGACATCACCAGGTGGTAAATTAGTTAATAGACCAATAATAAAGAAAGTTCCAAACCTCTCTGCCAATAACAGATAATTTTCAGTTTTCCCCTCCCACTCAGACAGTCCGAGCAAATTATTGCTTGAGAAAGCTCTTTTTGTTTATTTTTGAACATTTTAATTGAAAACAATCACAGTAAGGTACTTAATTGTTACCAAGAAATGTTTTGATATTGAGATAAAAACGGCTGAATTGGATATTTAAGCAGCAGACATATGTCCAAACTATCAACTGTGCACGTTTAACACAAAACCATGGGATTATACCACAATAGTCAGGTAATGGGTGTCCTTAAATCTTTTGTATATTAACAGAGGAACACTTAAAACAAGCCTTTCAAGATAAGCGCCGGCTGTTGTACTGGAGCTTTACTCTGTCCCCCAGGACAGCGTATCCATCAACAGATGCCCTCGGGTGTGGGATAACAAATTTGTTCATTCGGGGGCTTACATAACACAGCAGTAGCCTCATGGGAAACCTGCATGGGGCCGGATTTGACATGCTAGTCTCTCTGCTGTAACACAATTCCAGCGGTATAAGAAAAAAATACGTGTTTGTTTGTTTGTTAGTTTATCAATATGGATTATTTTTTAGTGAATGCATCGTTGACTTTAGACTATTAGGTTTGATGTGGGCTCATATCTGCATTCATATCTATCGAGATGTTTTGCTTGTTTTTTTTGGTCTTTATAGACCCATTTAAAAATAATAATAATATGGGTATGTAAGGAATTCCATGATAAAATAAATAACCGAAATAAATGAACAAATAGATACGCCAACATTAGTTTATACTAATAAATAATACTCATTCAGGTTGTTAGTAGGACTATTGACTTTATGCTGTTCAAATTGTACGATATTCACTTCTTTAGCATTTAAAAATACATCTTACATTTCTACATTATTAAAGTTACACAACCTGTGCGTGTAAAGATCAACTATTTCCATCGATAGCTATGGGCTTGCCGACAGCCACATAGCCGTTACCATGTTAGGCTCCACTTTGAGATTGATGGAATAGCGTACAACTATGTTTGTGTTGTGTTGTAGGCCTATCCGTCGGCCCTATTCATGTCATCACTGACGTTGTCTTTATTAATTCACACATGACACAGTGATGCAGTTTATTATGGTATACGTTTAGCCTACATTTGACTGCATTTTAGTGGCACTGCTGGAGTATAGACGTTTGCCTAATTGCTGTAAAAAATAGACGAGGCTATTGAAAAACACAACTCCTCAATGTTGAAATCGCACAATCTGATCTAATAGGCCAGTTCTTGTCAGGATGACATGTTAAAAACTCACCGTTGTATTTCACTCTGCATAATGCGAGGGGAACTCAGAGGCATGAAAAAGTCAAGCGTTGTCTTGAGAGAAGTCTGCTAAAAGAGACAGAGCAGTGCCCTCTGCAGGACATGATAGCTAACCTACCCAATGCAACGTCATAGTTCTACATAATCAAATGTATCATCGTCTTGAGAGTCAGAAAACTGTAGGCTTTTATTTCCCTTCTGACGTGGTGACATGCCGTTCATCAAGAATAGGCCAATTTTATTTCAATCTTTCCGCAGACATTTGGAGAGCACATTTCTTCCAACTACACTAAAGTTTGTTATTATTTTAATTCATTTGATTTCAGTGATTAATTTTTGCGATTCAACTGTTTTGTCACTTAAAAATCGAGTTAAATCCCATGAGACAAAGCCCCCTGATTCTCGAGACTGTTCAACACCCAGAACGTAAATAGAAAGCTCATAAAGAAAACAAGGTCATGCGCAGTCTATCCTGCTGGAGAAGAACACTTGTGTGAAAGGCCGATGCGCCCTTGGTAGGCTGCCTATATCCTGCAGGGGGCATCCTTGACATGCTGTCTTACTCTAGCTATCTAGCCAACATCAAAGGTGAGGGTTGGTCTACTCAACACTACCACGTGTTGAGTAGAACCGAGTTGGGAAAACCCTGGGGAAGTAGGTAGTCTACTCTGTAGCCCAGGGGTAGGCAACCCTGTTCATGCAGTGTCACAGGTATTGCAGGATTTTGTTCCAACTAGGCACCACACCTGACCAACTGAGCTAAATGATCAGTTCAGTGGTTGCCTAAATTCAACACACCTGGTCTTCCAGGTTGGTTAAATCAAACAGATGAAGTGTCTGCAGCCCTCCAGGACCAGGGTTTCCTCCCCCTGGTGTAGCCTGTGCAAGAAAGGAAACACAACATAGGTCAGGTTGCTGTAATCTGGAAGTAGTAATGTTAATAATAAGGAACTGTAGGCAAAGTTGACACAATGTCTGTCATTATTTGCAGGTAATTGCATTATTGGCCACATCTCAAGAATTCAAGGAGACAAGTTCCCACATTCGTCATCCTCCTATACAGGACTCTTTATAATTCACAGTGCTGCATTTGGAGATAATGGCAAAAACATATTTTCATGTTTGCATGATTCATAATCGCATTATGAGGGGTGAAGGTTCTTGGGTACATTTGTCTTTGTGTTGTGGAAATTGATAATCAATATGGTTATATTAACCTTAGTGATCATCAATATAACTCTGAAATGCATCGGCTTATGGGCTGCTAACCTTATCTAAATATATTACATTTCAGCACAATTACTATATGGATGGACTCACCACATGCATGTCTACTAGTTCTGCACTCACGTGCTAGTCGGAAGTCTGAAATGACACTTCTCCGTTCCTCTCCTTATCTACCCTGACCAGTGTTTGGGCTTTAGAAGGCTGGGATGAGTTCAGCCCCTGTCACAGGACTGTTGCCATGGACATTGGACAGCATTGTACACACAAACCCCTAAAATGGAGATGATCACCCCCTGGGCCCCATAGTCCCAAAGGACAACACCTAGGTCTACAGTTGGGATTATCAGTTCAATACAATACCCTTTTATTGCATTTAACAGTCCGATCTAGATGTTGAATATTGTCCAAACACAATTCTACATCAATGCAGGTGAATTTATTAAACAAATTTACCCTGGATTGCAATTGAGGTTATTCCACTACCTACATTTACAATGCTCTGTCTGTAGTCAACTAGTAATTCTTATCAAATATTGTCAGGGTTGGGTACAGTAGGTTACTTTCTAAATGTAATCTGTTACAGTTACTAATTACTGAACCTGTCCAAAATTGTAATCAGTAACGTATATATCGTTATATCTTTACATTAATATATATAATTTATAAGTCCAAAAATGTATGTAGCAACTACAGATTGCCCCTTTAAGTCTATCAAAAGTGTGTGAGTTTGAGCATGTGTCCATTATGGATGTATTTTTTTATCAGCATGAATTAGATTGAGCAATATAAGCCAGTGGTGTAAAGTACTTATATAGTACCTTAAAGTATTTTTACTTAAGTAGTTTTTTTGTGTATCTGTACTTTACTATTTATATTTTTGACAACTTTGACTTTTACTTCACTACATTATGTACTTTTTACTCCATACATTTTCCCTGACACCCAAAAGTACTCATTACATGTTGAATGCTTAGCAGCACAGGGAAATGGTCCAATTCACAGCCTTGTCAAGAGAACATCCCTGGTCATCCCCACTGCCTCTGATCTGGCGGACTCACTAAAGACAAATGCTTTATTTGTAAATTATGTCTGAGTGTTGGAGTGTGCCCTTGACTATACATAAATAAATAAAAACAAGATAATTGTGCCGACTGGTTGGCTTGATATAAGGAATAAGAAATTATTTATATATTTTTTTACTTTTGATACTTAAGTATATTTAAAACCAAATACTTTTAGACTTTAACTCAAGTAGTATTTTACTGGGTTACTTTCTCTTTTACTTGAGTCATTTTCTATTAAGGTACCTTTACTTTTACTCAAGTATGACAATTTAGTACTTTTTCCACCACTGATAAAAGCCCCACTTTTATTCCATAGGCTGGGATCCGCACTATGCAGATGTGCACGAGCGCATTTCTTCACTGGCTGTCCACTGGTTTCAAAAACAACGATTGATAGGCAGTTTAAACTTCTTGAATTCAACCATTATTGGGTTCAAATACACATTTAGATTTCTGAACAGCCATCCACAACAACCATAATCTTTAAGGCGCAAATAGCTAAATGAGAGAGCAGCAGTGTGATTCACATCAATGCGCTATGTAGATATCAACAATAAGTGATACCCGTATCGCCGTAGACTACACCACTGCTGTCATCCTTACCGCCAAGCGTTTATTCAAGTTGTATAATCTTTGGATGCCGACAGCAGTCGCACCATTGGAAGACATAGCTTGGACTGTAGCCTACAAAAGGCTGTTGCTGCTCTTTTCCCGCGATCCATCAAACACATTTGGTGTGTCATCATAGTGGCCTCTGAGTTGTGGTCAGACTCGCTCAAGTGGATCCACCTTCAATTTGAGATGTTTTTCAATGCTGATTTGAATGTCATTGAGAAAACAGAGGAGTGTCAAATATTTTTTTCGTAAACATCTTTTCTGAATTTCAAAGTAATCCTCGAAGTAATCATCTAGTTTTTTCAAAAGTATCTGTAATCTGATTGCAATATTTTTGCTGGTAATGTAACGGATTACAGTTTCCATTTTTGTTATCTCTTACATGTAAAATATTACATGTAATCCGTTACTCCCAGAACCCTGAATATGGTATGAAAAGACCTACAACTACTGAGCAATTTGGGAAGATTTGTTTTTCCAGGAGTGGTTTTCTCTTTGAAGATACAAGGGAGTTTGAGCATCTGTATAATCGTCGGCAAGGAAACGAGACGCTGCACCGCCCCCTAACATTGTACGGCAAAGGAACATCTTGCGCAGGAGCACATGCATACCTCTCACGTCAATCATGACTAGTTCGTCAAATAGTGAGAAACTGTTACATACTTTCCCGCGGATTGAAGTAGCGCTATATAGTGACACAAGTTTGAAGTTTAGTGACGAGGAATTGTCAGGAAGAAACATGTCTGTTGAGGAGAATGTTCCCCCCTTTTAGGAGGATGACAGAGTAAAGTTTATAAAAACAAACGTTTTGTCGGGTTTTGGAAGTGAGGCAGGAAACCTGGGAGAAGAAGTGTGTTACAGTCGAGGATAGCCAGACAGTTCTGAAAGGTGTCTTCGAAAAGCAAAGTATTGTTTTTTACTATACCATCGACTGGTGCTCCCCGAGGTAAGGCCGGCAGGTTACTTAGTAACTTTAGTACTTGAATGTGTTATTACCGCTGTAAACACATTATTGTTTTGAGTCTATGAGCAAGGAGACATTGTCAATTATTTTATTGTAAATTAGATTTACTTGACTATTTTTTTTTTTACAGTGGAACATTGTCTTGGCTACTGCCTGTAATTTCTAACTCCTTTGTAAATCAATCTTTAGGCCTTACCTGCTCCTAAAAACAAATAATGTTATGTTCTCAAGAAGAGAGCTGTGTCCATCATTGCTGAAAACTGCAGGAACCTTACTTTTTGGCTTGGTCTCCCAGCCTCTTCTTCCACAGCTGTCATTCACTGTTGAACAGGTAATCCAGTGTTTTTTTTGACCCAGTCACCAATCCATATTACAATCAGTCAGTCCACTAAATAATTCTGGCCTGAATTATGTTAAATAATTAAACAACTAGCATGAAATAAGGTTAGACCTATATTGATAGATTAAAGGGAATATTTGTCGCTGCTTGTTTATACCAAAGACCAATCAAGAGAGATTTTACCCTCTCTATTTGGTCAAGGTGACAAAATATCCACATGTAGTCATCATATTAAGATGTAGTCAATGACTACAGTACATGCATGTTTATCCCAAAGACCAAAGACATGAACCGATAGAGAAAGTCTACTTTTACTAATCTAGTTTGTCAAGGTGTGTGTGTGCCACTACTGTCCAACGAGAAGAACCATCAGACGTGGCCGCATTTGATGTCACAAGACGTGGTTGGCCATTCAGAGAACATGAGGAACAAGGTGTCCATGGTTAGGGGACAGTTCTTTGGGAAAACAGTCCTCCCCATCCCAACTGCTACAGCCAGGATAGAGGGCTCTCAGAGGAACATCAGAAGGTTCTCTGGGAAAACGATCCTCCCCATCCCAGCTGCTACAGCCAGGATAGAGGGCTCTCAGAGGAACATCAGAAGGTTCTCTGGGAAAACAGTCCTCCCCGATGCCCAACTGCTACAGCCAGGCTAGAGGGCTCTCATGAGGAACATCAGAAGGTTCTCTGGGAAAACGATCCTGACCCCAGTCCCAGCTGCCCAGCTGCTTCTGAAGGGTCTGAACCCAGAGCCTAGTGCTGAGCTGCTTCTGATGGGTCTGAACCCAGAGCCTAGTGCTGAGCTGCTTCTGATGGGTCTGAACCCAGAGCCTAGTGCTGAGCTGCTTCTGATGGGTCTGAACCCAGAGCCTAGTGCTGAGCTGCTTCTGATGGGTCTGAACCCAGAGCCTAGTGCTGAGCTGCTTCTGATGGGTCTGAACCCAGAGCCTAGTGCTGAGCTGCTTCCGATGGGTCTGAACCCAGAGCCTAGTGCTGAGCTGCTTCTGATGGGTCTGAACCCAGAGCCTAGTGCTGAGCTGCTTCTGATGGGTCTGAACCCAGAGCCTAGTGCTGAGCTGCTTCTGATGGGTCTGAACCCAGAGCCTAGTGCTGAGCAGCTTCTGATGGGTCTGAACCCAGAGCCTAGTGCTGAGCTGCTTCTGATGGGTCTGAACCCAGAGCCTAGTGCTGAGCTGCTTCTGATGGGTCTGAACCCAGAGCCTAGTGCTGAGCTGCTTCTGATGGGTCTGAACCCAGAGCCTAGTGCTGAGCTGCTTCTGATGGGTCTGAACCCAGAGCCTAGTGCTGAGCTGCTTCCGATGGGTCTGAACCCAGAGCCTAGTGCTGAGCTGCTTCTGATGGGTCTGAACCCAGAGCCTAGTGCTGAGCTGCTTCTGATGGGTCTGAACCCAGAGCCTAGTGCTGAGCTGCTTCTG
>NC_092089.1:22523769-22551269 GCF_045679555.1 Salvelinus alpinus
ATATATGTTTTGATCGTGACGATGCCTATGTATGTTCACTGAAACGTTTTCATCAGTTGTTTTTCATGGTAATGCAGCAGCATGTTATGCATGGTGTGGTTTGTCTGTCTGTGGATGGATCTGATCTTATGATGATACTGGAGGGTTCGGAGATGATGGGAGTCAACAATGTGATTGAAAATGATTATTTTGTGTGTCCACTGTCCAATCCATCTGTGGGTGCAAAGCTGTGATAATATAGTATCTAACTCTGTAGTAAAGTCCTACTGTATCAATCACACATTTGACAAGAACATGAACAACGATGTAGGTAGGGAACATGCAAAGACATGACTCAATCCTCTCCACCTGTGGCCCAATATTGTTCTGTATGTTATAGTAAAATAACTTACCTGCGACCCAATATTGTCCTGTATGTTATAGTAAAATAACTCAGCTACGGCCCAATATCGTCCTGTATGTTATAGTAAAATAACTCAGCTACGGCCCAATATCGTCCTGTATGTTATAGTAAAATAACTCTTCCTATGGTCCAATACTGTCCTGTATGTTACAGTAAAATAAGTTGCCTACGGCCCAATATTGTCCTGTATGTTATAGTAAAATAACACTGGAGAGATTTAATTTGCATTTATGGAGTGAATAATTACACAAGTAAGTCAGGTTAAGTCTGATTGACAGAGCCATTGTCTCCGTGGGCCTCACTTCATTTGGACTCCTCCACAGTGACCCCATGCAGGTCTTATGACCACAGGGGTAGCGCCAGTCTCAGAGGATGCTGATTAAGTGGGATAAACCATCCAGCCCTTCAGACACAAGTGGACTGGGAATCCTCAGGAGTCCCAGTCCCAGTCCCGGCCCCACAGGTCTCCTCCACAGTCTGGTCCCAGCCCCCTACGCCACCCCACCCCTCCTCTCCCCTCCGTGTACTACACCACCCCACCCCTCCTCTATCCCTCTCTTGTGTCCCACCCCTCCTCTCCCCTCCCCCAGTGTACTACACCACCCCACCCCACCCCTCCTCTACCCCTCTCCTGTGTCCCACCCCTCCTCTCCCCTCCCCTAAGTGTCACACCCCACCCCTCCACTCCCTCTCCCCTCAGTGTCCCACCCCAGACCTCCTCTCCCCTCCCCTCAGTGTCCCACCCCTCAGTGTCCCACCCCACCCCTCCTCTCCCCTCCCCTCAGTGTCCCACCACTCCCCTTAGTCTAAGTCCTCCACACCCCTCCACACCCACTACACACACCAAACACTCCCCTGTGCACTAATGGTGCTACCATGGGTCACTGTGCAGGACCGGCAGGCCATGTCTTGGAAGGGTTGCTGTACAATAAATTATATTAGGCTATTACTTATGGCTCCATTTGATCAAATATTTTGCCAAGTTTATGGTCTCGCTGTTTAAACACACATACACACACTTTTTCTTGGGTTTTGAGATACAGTTTTCAGTATTTAATTTGATAAAAGAGAGCGACATGGAGTGATGTGAAATTCTAAGCGAATAAGATATGCATGTATCTTTCAATATTCTGGACTATTAAATAGTGAAAAATTGTTTTCTGTGACTCACATTAACTAATTATAGAATATTATGGCTTTAATATATTTAGCTTATTTTGATTAAAGCTTAAATTATAATTTGCTGACATTGTTTGGTGGGATATACCTGCAATAAAACAAATATTGAAAGCCTGTAAATAAATACTAAAACCTGACATTGTTTGGTGGGATATACCTGCAATAAAACAAATATTGAAAGCCTGTAAATAAATACTAAAACCTGACATTGTTTGGTGGGATATACCTGCAATAAAACATATATTGAAAGCCTGTAAATGAATACTAAAACCCTTGAAGGCCCAGTGCAGTGAAAAAAGTGATTTCCAGTGTTTTATATTATTCCACACTATGAGGTTGGAATAATACTGTTGAATTGTGAAAATGATGATAATACCCTTTTAGTGTAAGAGCTGTTTGAAAAGACCGCCTGAAATGTCTAACTGGTGGAATGGAGTTTTGGTCTGCCTGGTGACATCACCAGGTGGTAAATTAGTTAATAGACCAATAATAAAGAAAGTTCCAAACCTCTCTGCCAATAACAGATAATTTTCAGTTTTCCCCTCCCACTCAGACAGTCCGAGCAAATTATTGCTTGAGAAAGCTCTTTTTGTTTATTTTTGAACATTTTAATTGAAAACAATCACAGTAAGGTACTTAATTGTTACCAAGAAATGTTTTGATATTGAGATAAAAACGGCTGAATTGGATATTTAAGCAGCAGACATATGTCCAAACTATCAACTGTGCACGTTTAACACAAAACCATGGGATTATACCACAATAGTCAGGTAATGGGTGTCCTTAAATCTTTTGTA
Source organism: Salvelinus alpinus (assembly GCF_045679555.1). Taxonomy (NCBI): domain Eukaryota; kingdom Metazoa; phylum Chordata; class Actinopteri; order Salmoniformes; family Salmonidae; genus Salvelinus; species Salvelinus alpinus. Next base: position 22,526,149 of record NC_092089.1, read on the forward strand.
TATTAACAGAGGAACACTTAAAACAAGCCTTTCAAGATAAGCGCCGGCTGTTGTACTGGAGCTTTACTCTGTCCCCCAGGACAGCGTATCCATCAACAGATGCCCTCGGGTGTGGGATAACAAATTTGTTCATTCGGGGGCTTACATAACACAGCAGTAGCCTCATGGGAAACCTGCATGGGGCCGGATTTGACATGCTAGTCTCTCTGCTGTAACACAATTCCAGCGGTATAAGAAAAAAATACGTGTTTGTTTGTTTGTTAGTTTATCAATATGGATTATTTTTTAGTGAATGCATCGTTGACTTTAGACTATTAGGTTTGATGTGGGCTCATATCTGCATTCATATCTATCGAGATGTTTTGCTTGTTTTTTTTGGTCTTTATAGACCCATTTAAAAATAATAATAATATGGGTATGTAAGGAATTCCATGATAAAATAAATAACCGAAATAAATGAACAAATAGATACGCCAACATTAGTTTATACTAATAAATAATACTCATTCAGGTTGTTAGTAGGACTATTGACTTTATGCTGTTCAAATTGTACGATATTCACTTCTTTAGCATTTAAAAATACATCTTACATTTCTACATTATTAAAGTTACACAACCTGTGCGTGTAAAGATCAACTATTTCCATCGATAGCTATGGGCTTGCCGACAGCCACATAGCCGTTACCATGTTAGGCTCCACTTTGAGATTGATGGAATAGCGTACAACTATGTTTGTGTTGTGTTGTAGGCCTATCCGTCGGCCCTATTCATGTCATCACTGACGTTGTCTTTATTAATTCACACATGACACAGTGATGCAGTTTATTATGGTATACGTTTAGCCTACATTTGACTGCATTTTAGTGGCACTGCTGGAGTATAGACGTTTGCCTAATTGCTGTAAAAAATAGACGAGGCTATTGAAAAACACAACTCCTCAATGTTGAAATCGCACAATCTGATCTAATAGGCCAGTTCTTGTCAGGATGACATGTTAAAAACTCACCGTTGTATTTCACTCTGCATAATGCGAGGGGAACTCAGAGGCATGAAAAAGTCAAGCGTTGTCTTGAGAGAAGTCTGCTAAAAGAGACAGAGCAGTGCCCTCTGCAGGACATGATAGCTAACCTACCCAATGCAACGTCATAGTTCTACATAATCAAATGTATCATCGTCTTGAGAGTCAGAAAACTGTAGGCTTTTATTTCCCTTCTGACGTGGTGACATGCCGTTCATCAAGAATAGGCCAATTTTATTTCAATCTTTCCGCAGACATTTGGAGAGCACATTTCTTCCAACTACACTAAAGTTTGTTATTATTTTAATTCATTTGATTTCAGTGATTAATTTTTGCGATTCAACTGTTTTGTCACTTAAAAATCGAGTTAAATCCCATGAGACAAAGCCCCCTGATTCTCGAGACTGTTCAACACCCAGAACGTAAATAGAAAGCTCATAAAGAAAACAAGGTCATGCGCAGTCTATCCTGCTGGAGAAGAACACTTGTGTGAAAGGCCGATGCGCCCTTGGTAGGCTGCCTATATCCTGCAGGGGGCATCCTTGACATGCTGTCTTACTCTAGCTATCTAGCCAACATCAAAGGTGAGGGTTGGTCTACTCAACACTACCACGTGTTGAGTAGAACCGAGTTGGGAAAACCCTGGGGAAGTAGGTAGTCTACTCTGTAGCCCAGGGGTAGGCAACCCTGTTCATGCAGTGTCACAGGTATTGCAGGATTTTGTTCCAACTAGGCACCACACCTGACCAACTGAGCTAAATGATCAGTTCAGTGGTTGCCTAAATTCAACACACCTGGTCTTCCAGGTTGGTTAAATCAAACAGATGAAGTGTCTGCAGCCCTCCAGGACCAGGGTTTCCTCCCCCTGGTGTAGCCTGTGCAAGAAAGGAAACACAACATAGGTCAGGTTGCTGTAATCTGGAAGTAGTAATGTTAATAATAAGGAACTGTAGGCAAAGTTGACACAATGTCTGTCATTATTTGCAGGTAATTGCATTATTGGCCACATCTCAAGAATTCAAGGAGACAAGTTCCCACATTCGTCATCCTCCTATACAGGACTCTTTATAATTCACAGTGCTGCATTTGGAGATAATGGCAAAAACATATTTTCATGTTTGCATGATTCATAATCGCATTATGAGGGGTGAAGGTTCTTGGGTACATTTGTCTTTGTGTTGTGGAAATTGATAATCAATATGGTTATATTAACCTTAGTGATCATCAATATAACTCTGAAATGCATCGGCTTATGGGCTGCTAACCTTATCTAAATATATTACATTTCAGCACAATTACTATATGGATGGACTCACCACATGCATGTCTACTAGTTCTGCACTCACGTGCTAGTCGGAAGTCTGAAATGACACTTCTCCGTTCCTCTCCTTATCTACCCTGACCAGTGTTTGGGCTTTAGAAGGCTGGGATGAGTTCAGCCCCTGTCACAGGACTGTTGCCATGGACATTGGACAGCATTGTACACACAAACCCCTAAAATGGAGATGATCACCCCCTGGGCCCCATAGTCCCAAAGGACAACACCTAGGTCTACAGTTGGGATTATCAGTTCAATACAATACCATTTTATTGCATTTAACAGTCCGATCTAGATGTTGAATATTGTCCAAACACAATTCTACATCAATGCAGGTGAATTTATTAAACAAATTTACCCTGGATTGCAATTGAGGTTATTCCACTACCTACATTTACAATGCTCTGTCTGTAGTCAACTAGTAATTCTTATCAAATATTGTCAGGGTTGGGTACAGTAGGTTACTTTCTAAATGTAATCTGTTACAGTTACTAATTACTGAACCTGTCCAAAATTGTAATCAGTAACGTATATATCGTTATATCTTTACATTAATATATATAATTTATAAGTCCAAAAATGTATGTAGCAACTACAGATTGCCCCTTTAAGTCTATCAAAAGTGTGTGAGTTTGAGCATGTGTCCATTATGGATGTATTTTTTTATCAGCATGAATTAGATTGAGCAATATAAGCCAGTGGTGTAAAGTACTTATATAGTACCTTAAAGTATTTTTACTTAAGTAGTTTTTTTGTGTATCTGTACTTTACTATTTATATTTTTGACAACTTTGACTTTTACTTCACTACATTATGTACTTTTTACTCCATACATTTTCCCTGACACCCAAAAGTACTCATTACATGTTGAATGCTTAGTAGCACAGGGAAATGGTCCAATTCACAGCCTTGTCAAGAGAACATCCCTGGTCATCCCCACTGCCTCTGATCTGGCGGACTCACTAAAGACAAATGCTTTATTTGTAAATTATGTCTGAGTGTTGGAGTGTGCCCTTGACTATACATAAATAAATAAAAACAAGATAATTGTGCCGACTGGTTGGCTTAATATAAGGAATAAGAAATTATTTATATATTTTTTTTACTTTTGATACTTAAGTATATTTAAAACCAAATACTTTTAGACTTTAACTCAAGTAGTATTTTACTGGGTTACTTTCTCTTTTACTTGAGTCATTTTCTATTAAGGTACCTTTACTTTTACTCAAGTATGACAATTTAGTACTTTTTCCACCACTGATAAAAGCCCCACTTTTATTCCATAGGCTGGGACCCGCACTATGCAGATGTGCACGAGCGCATTTCTTCACTGGCTGTCCACTGGTTTCAAAAACAACGATTGATAGGCAGTTTAAACTTCTTGAATTCAACCATTATTGGGTTCAAATACACATTTAGATTTCTGAACAGCCATCCACAACAACCATAATCTATAAGGCGCAAATAGCTAAATGAGAGAGCAGCAGTGTGATTCACATCAATGCGCTATGTAGATATCAACAATAAGTGATATCCGTATCGCCGTAGACTACACCACTGCTGTCATCCTTACCGCCAAGCGTTTATTCAAGTTGTATAATCTTTGGATGCCGACAGCAGTCGCACCATTGGAAGACATAGCTTGGACTGTAGCCTACAAAAGGCTGTTGCTGCTCTTTTCCCGCGCCCCATCAAACACATTTGGTGAGTCATCATAGTGGCCTCTGAGTTGTGGTCAGACTCGCTCAAGTGGAACCACCTTAAATTTGAGATGTTTTTCAATGCTGATTTGAATGTCATTGAGAAAACAGAGGAGTGTCAAATATTTTTTTCGTAAACATCTTTTCTGAATTTTAAAGTAATCCTCGAAGTAATCATCTAGTTTTTTCAAAAGTATCTGTAATCTGATTGCAATATTTTTGCTGGTAATGTAACGGATTACAGTTTCCATTTTTGTTATCTCTTACATGTAACATATTACATGTAATCCGTTACTCCCAGAACCCTGAATATGGTATGAAAAGACCTACAACTACTGAGCAATTTGGGAAGATTTGTTTTTCCAGGAGTGGTTTTCTCTTTGAAGATACAAGGGAGTTTGAGCATCTGTATAATCGTCGGCAAGGAAACGAGACGCTGCACCGCCCCCTAACATTGTACCGCAAAGGAACATCTTGCGCAGGAGCGCATGCATACCTCTCACGTCAATCATGACTAGTTCGTCAAATAGTGAGAAACTGTTACATACTTTCCCGCGGATTGAAGTAGCGCTATATAGTGACACAAGTTTGAAGTTTAGTGACAAGGAATTGTCAGGAAGAAACATGTCTGTTGAGGAGAATGTTCCCCCCTTTTAGGAGGATGACAGAGTAAAGTTTATAAAAACAAACGTTTTGTCGGATTTTGGAAGTGAGGCAGGAAACCTGGGAGAAGAAGTGTGTTCCAGTCGAGGATAGCCAGACAGTTCTGAAAGGTGTCTTCGAAAAGCAAAGTATTGTTTTTTACTATACCATCGACTGGTGCTCCCCGAGGTAAGGCCGGCAGGTTACTTAGTAACTTTAGTACTTGAATGTGTTATTACTGCTGTAAACACATTATTGTTTTGGGTCTATGAGCAAGGAGACATTGTCAATTATTTTATTGTAAATTAGATTTACTTGACAATTTTTTTTACAGTGGAACATTGTCTTGGCTACTGCCTGTAATTTCTAACTCCTTTGTAAATCAATCTTTAGGCCTTACCTGCTCCTAAAAACAAATAATGTTATGTTCTCAAGAAGAGAGCTGTGTCCATCATTGCTGAAAACTGCAGGAACCTTACTTTTTGGCTTGGTCTCCCAGCCTCTTCTTCCACAGCTGTCATTCACTGTTGAACAGGTAATCCAGTGTTTTTTTTGACACAGTCACCAGTCCATATTACAATCAGTCAGTCCACTAAATAATTCTGGCCTGAATTATGTTAAATAATTAAACAACTAGCATGAAATAAGGTTAGACCTATATTGATAGATTAAAGGGAATATTTGTCGCTGCTTGTTTATACCAAAGACCAATCAAGAGAGATTTTACCTTCTCTATTTGGTCAAGGTGACAAAATATCCACATGTAGTCATCGTATTAAGATGTGGTCAATGACTACAGTACATGCGTGTTTATCCCAAAGACCAAAGACATGAACCGATAGAGAAAGTCTACTTTTACTAATCTAGTTTGTCAAGGTGTGTGTGTGCCACTACTGTCCAACGAGAAGAACCATCAGACGTGGCCGCATTTGATGTCACAAGACGTGGTTGGCCATTCAGAGAACATGAGGAACAAGGTGTCCATGGTTAGGAGACAGTTCTTTGGGAAAACAGTCCTCCCCATCCCAACTGCTACAGCCAGGATAGAGGGCTCTCAGAGGAACATCAGAAGGTTCTCTGGGAAAACAGTCCTCCCCATCCCAACTGCTACAGCCAGGATAGAGGGCTCTCAGAGGAACATCAGAAGGTTCTCTGGGAAAACAGTCCTCCTCATCCCAACTGCTACAGCCAGGATAGAGGGCTCTCAGAGGAACATCAGAAGGTTCTCTGGGAAAACAGTCCTCCCCATCCCAACTGCTACAGCCAGGATAGAGGGCTCTCAGAGGAACATCAGAAGGTTCTCTGGGAAAACAGTCCTCCTCATCCCAACTGCTACAGCCAGGATAGAGGGCTCTCAGAGGAACATCAGAAGGTTCTCTGGGAAAACGGTCCTCCCCATCCCAACTGCTACAGCCAGGATAGAGGGCTCTCAGAGGAACATCAGAAGGTTCTCTGGGAAAACGATCCTCCCCATCCCAGCTCCCCAGCTGCTTCTGAAGGGTCTGAACCCAGAGCCTAGTGCTGAGCTGCTTCTGATGGGTCTGAACCCAGAGCCTAGTGCTGAGCTGCTTCTGATGGGTCTGAACCCAGGGCCTAGTGCTGAGCTGCTTCTGATGGGTCTGAACCCAGGGCCTAGTGCTGAGCTGCTTCTGATGGGTCTGAACCCAGAGCCTAGTGCTGAGCTGCTTCTGATGGGTCTGAACCCAGAGCCTAGTGCTGAGCTGCTTCTGATGGGTCTGAACCCAGAGCCTAGTGCTGAGCTGCTTCTGAAGGGTCTGAACCCAGAGCCTAGTGCTGAGCTGCTTCTGATGGGTCTGAACCCAGGGCCTAGTGCTGAGCTGCTTCTGATGGGTCTGAACCCAGAGCCTAGTGCTGAGCTGCTTCTGATGGGTCTGAACCCAGAGCCTAGTGCTGAGCTGCTTCTGATGGGTCTGAACCCAGAGCCTAGTGCTGAGCTGCTTCTGAAGGGTCTGAACCCAGGGCCTAGTGCTGAGCTGCTTCTGATGGGTCTGAACCCAGAGCCTAGTGCTGAGCTGCTTCTGATGGGTCTGAACCCAGAGCCTAGTGCTGAGCTGCTTCTGATGGGTCTGAACCCAGAGCCTAGTGCTGAGCTGCTTCTGATGGGTCTGAACCCAGAGCCTAGTGCTGAGCAGCTTCTGATGGGTCTGAACCCAGAGCCTAGTGCTGAGCTGCTTCTGATGGGTCTGAACCCAGAGCCTAGTGCTGAGCTGCTTCTGATGGGTCTGAACCCAGAGCCTAGTGCTGAGCTGCTTCTGATGGGTCTGAACCCAGGGCCTAGTGCTGAGCTGCTTCTGATGGGTCTGAACCCAGAGCCTAGTGCTGAGCTGCTTCTGATGGGTCTGAACCCAGGGCCTAGTGCTGAGCTGCTTCTGATGGGTCTGAACCCAGAGCCTAGTGCTGAGCTGCTTCTGATGGGTCTGAACCCAGGGCCTAGTGCTGAGCTGCTTCTGATGGGTCTGAACCCAGGGCCTAGTGCTGAGCTGCTTCTGATGGGTCTGAACCCAGGGCCTAGTGCTGAGCTGCTTCTGATGGGTCTGAACCCAGGGCCTAGTGCTGAGCTGCTTCTTAAGAGTCTTAACCCAGAACCCAGTGCTGAGCTTAACTTCTGGACCTCCAGGAAATACCATATACTCAGCATATCCCAGCAGGTACAGTGTCCCTCATATGAGATGCCATATTTCAACATCCGCTCTCTGGACTTCTTTGTGGAGAACATGAAGTGTAACCGGTGTGAAATGGCTAGCTAGTTAGCGGGGTGCACGCTAATAGCGTTTCAATTGGTGACGTCACTCGCTCTGAGACCTTGAAGTAGTAGTTGCCCTTGCTCTGCAAGAGCTGTGGCTTTTGCTTCGCAGGTGTCAGTTGTGTGCAGAGGGTCCCTGGTTCGGGGCAAGGAGAGGGACGGAAGCAAAACTGTTACACAAGCAGTCTCACAATGTGAAAGTTTGACTACACTTTAGGACATTGTAAAGCTCTACAGAGACTAGGGTTGCAAAATTCTAGTAACTTTATTCAAAATTCCCTGTTTTGTCAGTAATCCGTTTTGGATGATTCCCAGATTTCCTGTTTATTCTGGGAATTTTCCACCAGAGATTTCTGGAAAAGCAGGGAATTTGGGGAGATCCACAGGAATGTTGCAACTCTAGTAGACACTTTAAAAGACTGCAATACTCACATCTGTCACTAAATTAGGTGATTTCTAATTCAGTTTCTGCTTGATTTTCCAGATTGACTACTATGAAGCTGGAGGACTTTAGAGTGTTTGGGGATGGTTCAGAGTAGATATCAAGTCATTCAAGATGAGTCTTCTGAACATCATTAAGAAGTGGAGCTGGATGTTCAAGGAACATCTTATGACGTCACTGACAGGTGAACGTCTGTTCATTTATCTAGCAGAATTCAATGTGTGCTCCTCCCAAGTGTGTGTTGTTAGGAGGGGTTGGGTTCAGCAGCAGAATCATTTACATCATAACAGCAAAACAAAAAACCTACATTGTTTATTGGTGGATTTCTGATCAGGAGAAAAACATTGTTTATTGGTGGAGCTATGATCAGGAGAAAAACATTGTTTATTGGTGGAGCTATGATCAGGAGAAAAACATTGTTTATTGGTTGAGCTATGATCAGGAGAAAAACATTGGTTATTGGTGGAGCTATGATCAGGAGAAAACATTGGTTATTGGTGGAGCTATGATCAGGAGAAAACATTGCACACACTTCAGAGACTATTTACTGTTTAAGACTTGACCTCTAGTCAACACTATCTACTGTTTGTTTAAACATTCCATCCATGGTTCCCCTACCCTCCCAATCTGGATGAGCTGGAGCAGTTTGTGCGGGCCACAGACGAGGGGTTGAGGCAGGCTGTGTCTGAGGGCGACCATGGTGTCTTAGTGGAGGTGATGGGACACCTGCTGGCAGTCAGGGACAGACAGGTGGTCACAGACAGGCTGTTTGACCTGAATAACACCATAATATAACACCAGAGCTGTGGAAGCCCTCTCCTCTCTCTCTCTCTAGGATAATACCATAATATAACTCCAGAGCTGTGGAAGCCCTCTCCTCTCTCTCTCTCTCTAGGATAATACCATAATATAACACCAGAGCTGTGGAAGCCCTCTCCTCTCCTCTCTCTCTAGGATAATACCATAATATAACTCCAGAACTGTGGAAGCCCTCTCCTCTCCTCTCTCTAGGATAATACCATAATATAACTCCAGAGCTGTGGAAGCCCTCTCCTCTCCTCTCTCTAGGATAATACCATAATATAACTCCAGAGCTGTGGAAGCCCTCTCCTCTCCTCTCTCTCTAGGATAATACCATAATATAACTCCAGAACTGTGGAAGCCCTCTCCTCTCTGTCTCTCTAGGATAATACCATAATATAACTCCAGAGCTGTGGAAGCCCTCTCCTCTCCTCTCTCTAGGATAATACCATAATATAACACCAGAGCTGTGGAAGCCCTCTCCTCTCCTCTCTCTCTAGGATAATACCATAATATAACACCAGAGCTGTGGAAGCCCTCTCCTCTCCTCTCTCTCTCTCTAGGATAATACCATAATATAACTCCAGAGCTGTGGAAACCCTCTCCTCTCTCTCTCTCTAGGATAATACCATAATATAACACCAGAGCTGTGGAAGCACTCTCCTCTCCTCTCTCTCTCTCTAGGATAATACCATAATATAACTCCAGAGCTGTGGAAGCCCTCTCCTCTCTCTCTCTCTAGGATAATACCATAATATAACTCCAGAGCTGTGGAAGCCCTCTCCTCTCCTCTCTCTCTAGGATAATACCATAATATAACTCCAGAGCTGTGGAAGCCCTCTCCTCTCCTCTCTCTCTAGGATAATACCATAATATAACTCCAGAGCTGTGGAAGCCCTCTCCTCTCTCTCTCTCTCTAGGATAATACCATAATATAACTCCAGAGCTGTGGAAGCCCTCTCCTCTCTCTCTCTCTCTAGGATAATACCATAATATAACTCCAGAGCTGTGGAAGCCCTCCCCTCTCTCTCTCTCTAGGATAATACCATAATATAACTCCAGAGCTGTGGAAGCCCTCTCCTCTCCTCTCTCTCTCTAGGATAATACCATAATATAACACCAGAGCTGTGGAAGCCCTCTCCTCTCCTCTCTCTCTAGGATAATACCATAATATAACACCAGAGCTATGGAAGCCCTCTCCTCTCCTCTCTCTCTCTAGGATAATACCATAATATAACACCAGAGCTGTGGAAGCCCTCTCCTCTCTCTCTCTCTCTAGGATAATACCATAATATAACACCAGAGCTGTGGAAGCCCTCTCCTCTCCTCTCTCTCTAGGATAATACCATAATATAACTCCAGAGCTGTGGAAGCCCTCTCCTCTCTCTCTCTCTCTAGGATAATACCATAATATAACTCCAGAGCTGTGGATCCCTCTCCTCTCTCTCTCTCTCTAGGATAATACCATAATATAACTCCAGAGCTGTGGAAGCCCTCTCCTCTCCTCTCTCTCTAGGATAATACCATAATATAACTCCAGAGCTGTGGAAGCCCTCTCCTCTCCTCTCTCTCTAGGATAATACCATAATATAACCCCAGAGCTGTGGAAGCCCTCTCCTCTCCTATCTCTCTCTAGGATAATACCATAATATAACTCCAGAGCTGTGGAAGCCCTCTCCTCTCCTCTCTCTCTAGGATAATACCATAATATAACACCAGAGCTGTGGAAGCCCTCTCCTCTCCTCTCTCTCTCTCTAGGATAATACCATAATATAACACTAGAGCTGTGGATCCCTCTCCTCTCTCTCTCTCTAGGATAATACCATAATATAACACCAGAGTTGTGGATCCCTCTCCTCTCTCTCTCTAGGATAATACCATAATATAACTCCAGAGCTGTGGAAGCCCTCTCCTCTCCTCTCTCTCTCTAGGATAATACCATAATATAACACCAGAGTTGTGGATCCCTCTCCTCTCTCTCTCTAGGATAATACCATAATATAACTCCAGAGCTGTGGAAGCCCTCTCCTCTCTCTCTCTCTAGGATAATACCATAATATAACTCCAGAGCTGTGGAAACCCTCTCCTCTCTCTCTCTCTAGGATAATACCATAATATAACACCAGAGCTGTGGAAGCACTCTCCTCTCCTCTCTCTCTCTCTCTCTCTAGGATAATACCATAATATAACTCCAGAGCTGTGGAAGCCCTCTCCTCTCTCTCTCTCTAGGATAATACCATAATATAACTCCAGAGCTGTGGAAGCCCTCTCCTCTCCTCTCTCTCTAGGATAATACCATAATATAACTCCAGAGCTGTGGAAGCCCTCTCCTCTCTCTCTCTCTCTAGGATAATACCATAATATAACTCCAGAGCTGTGGAAGCCCTCTCCTCTCTCTGTCTCTCTAGGATAATACCATAATATAACTCCAGAGCTGTGGAAGCCCTCCCCTCTCTCTCTCTCTAGGATAATACCATAATATAACTCCAGAGCTGTGGAAGCCCTCTCCTCTCCTCTCTCTCTCTAGGATAATACCATAATATAACACCAGAGCTGTGGAAGCCCTCTCCTCTCTCTCTAGGATAATACCATAATATAACACCAGAGCTGTGGAAGCCCTCTCCTCTCCTCTCTCTCTCTAGGATAATACCATAATATAACACCAGAGCTGTGGAAGCCCTCTCCTCTCTCTCTCTCTCTAGGATAATACCATAATATAACACCAGAGCTGTGGAAGCCCTCTCCTCTCCTCTCTCTCTAGGATAATACCATAATATAACTCCAGAGCTGTGGAAGCCCTCTCCTCTCTCTCTCTCTAGGATAATACCATAATATAACTCCAGAGCTGTGGATCCCTCTCCTCTCTCTCTCTCTCTAGGATAATACCATAATATAACTCCAGAGCTGTGGAAGCCCTCTCCTCTCCTCTCTCTCTAGGATAATACCATAATATAACTCCAGAGCTGTGGAAACCCTCTCCTCTCTCTCTCTCTAGGATAATACCATAATATAACTCCAGAGCTGTGGAAGCCCTCTCCTCTCCTCTCTCTCTAGGATAATACCATAATATAACTCCAGAGCTGTGGAAGCCCTCTCCTCTCCTATCTCTCTCTAGGATAATACCATAATATAACTCCAGAGCTGTGGAAGCCCTCTCCTCTCCTCTCTCTCTAGGATAATACCATAATATAACACCAGAGCTGTGGAAGCCCTCTCCTCTCCTCTCTCTCTCTCTAGGATAATACCATAATATAACACTAGAGCTGTGGATCCCTCTCCTCTCTCTCTCTCTAGGATAATACCATAATATAACACCAGAGTTGTGGATCCCTCTCCTCTCTCTCTCTAGGATAATACCATAATATAACTCCAGAGCTGTGGAAGCCCTCTCCTCTCCTCTCTCTCTCTAGGATAATACCATAATATAACACCAGAGTTGTGGATCCCTCTCCTCTCTCTCTCTAGGATAATACCATAATATAACTCCAGAGCTGTGGAAGCCCTCTCCTCTCTCTCTCTCTAGGATAATACCATAATATAACTCCAGAGCTGTGGAAGCCCTCTCCTCTCCTCTCTCTCTAGGATAATACCATAATATAACTCCAGAGCTGTGGAAGCCCTCCTCTCCTCTCTCTCTCTAGGATAATACCATAATATAACTCCAGAGCTGTGGAAGCCCTCTCCTCTCCTCTCTCTCTAGGATAATACCATAATATAACTCCAGAGCTGTGGAAGCCCTCTCCTCTCCTCTCTCTCTCTAGGATAATACCATAATATAACACCAGAGCTGTGGAAGCCCTCTCCCCTCCTCTCTCTCTAGGATAATACCATAATATAACTCCAGAGCTGTGGAAGCCCTCTCCTCTCCTCTCTCTCTCTAGGATAATACCATAATATAACTCCAGAGCTGTGGAAGCCCTCTCCTCTCCTCTCTCTCTCTAGGATAATACCATAATATAACTCCAGAGCTGTTGAAGCCCTCTCCTCTCTCTCTCTCTCTCTCTCTAGGATAATACCATAATATAACTCCAGAGCTGTGGAAGCCCTCTCCTCTCTCTCTCTAGGATAATACCATAATATAACACCAGAGCTGTGGAAGCCCTCTCCTCTCCTCTCTCTCTAGGATAATACCATAATATAACTCCAGAGCTGTGGAAGCCCTCTCCTCTCTCTCTCTCTAGGATAATACCATAATATAACACCAGAGCTGTGGAAGCCCTCTCCTCTCTCTCTCTCTCTAGGATAATACCATAATATAACACCAGAGCTGTGGAAGCCCTCTCCTCTCCTCTCTCTCTCTAGGATAATACCATAATATAACACCAGAGCTGTGGAAGCCCTCTCCTCTCCTCTCTCTCTGGGATAATACCATAATATAACTCCAGAGCTGTGGAAGCCCTCTCCTCTCCTCTCTCTCTCTCTAGGATAATACCATAATATAACTCCAGAGCTGTGGAAGCCCTCTCCTCTCTCTCTCTAGGATAATACCATAATATAACACCAGAGCTGTGGAAGCCCTCTCCTCTCCTCTCTCTCTCTAGGATAATACCATAATATAACACCAGAGCTGTGGAAGCCCTCTCCTCTCCTCTCTCTCTAGGATAATACCATAATATAACACCAGAGCTGTGGAAGCCCTCTCCTCTCTCTCTCTAGGATAATACCATAATATAACTCCAGAGCTGTGGAAGCCCTCTCCTCTCCTCTCTCTCTAGGATAATACCATAATATAACTCCAGAGCTGTGGAAGCCCTCTCCTCTCCTCTCTCTCTCTAGGATAATACCATAATATAACACCAGAGCTGTGGAAGCCCTCTCCTCTCTCTCTCTAGGATAATACCATAATATAACTCCAGAGCTGTGGAAGCCCTCTCCTCTCCTCTCTCTCTCTAGGATAATACCATAATATAACTCCAGAGCTGTGGAAGCCCTCTCCTCTCCTCTCTCTCTCTAGGATAATACCATAATATAACTCCAGAGCTGTGGAAGCCCTCTCCTCTCTCTCTCTCTAGGATAATACCATAATATAACACCAGAGCTGTGGAAGCCCTCTCCTCTCCTCTCTCTCTAGGATAATACCATAATATAACTCCAGAGCTGTGGAAGCCCTCTCCTCTCTCTCTCTCTAGGATAATACCATAATATAACACCAGAGCTGTGGAAGCCCTCTCCTCTCTCTCTCTCTCTAGGATAATACCATAATATAACACCAGAGCTGTGGAAGCCCTCTCCTCTCCTCTCTCTCTAGGATAATACCATAATATAACACCAGAGCTGTGGAAGCCCTCTCCTCTCCTCTCTCTCTGGGATAATACCATAATATAACTCCAGAGCTGTGGAAGCCCTCTCCTCTCCTCTCTAGGATAATACCATAATATAACTCCAGAGTTGTGGAAGCCCTCTCCTCTCTCTCTCTAGGATAATACCATAATATAACACCAGAGCTGTGGAAGCCCTCTCCTCTCCTCTCTCTCTAGGATAATACCATAATATAACACCAGAGCTGTGGAAGCCCTCTCCTCTCCTCTCTCTCTAGGATAATACCATAATATAACACCAGAGCTGTGGAAGCCCTCTCCTCTCTCTCTCTAGGATAATACCATAATATAACTCCAGAGCTGTGGAAGCCCTCTCCTCTCCTCTCTCTCTAGGATAATACCATAATATAACTCCAGAGCTGTGGAAGCCCTCTCCTCTCCTCTCTCTCTCTAGGATAATACCATAATATAACACCAGAGCTGTGGAAGCCCTCTCCTCTCTCTCTAGGATAATACCATAATATAACTCCAGAGCTGTGGAAGCCCTCTCCTCTCTCTCTCTCTAGGATAATACCATAATATAACTCCAGAGCTGTGGAAACCCTCTCCTCTCCTCTCTCTCTCTAGGATAATACCATAATATAACACCAGAGCTGTGGAAGCCCTCTCCTCTCTCTCTCTCTCTCTAGGATAATACCATAATATAACACCAGAGCTGTGGAAGCCCTCTCCTCTCCTCTCTCTCTCTCTAGGATAATACCATAATATAACACCAGAGCTGTGGAAGCCCTCTCCTCTCCTCTCTCTCTCTCTAGGATAATACCATAATATAACTCCAGAGCTGTGGAAGCTCTCTCCTCTCTCTCTAGGATAATACCATAATATAACTCCAGAGCTGTGGAAGCCCTCTCCTCTCCTCTCTCTCTCTAGGATAATACCATAATATAACTCCAGAGCTGTGGAAGCCCTCTCCTCTCTCTCTAGGATAATACCATAATATAACACCAGAGCTGTGGAAGCCCTCTCCTCTCCTCTCTCTCTCTAGGATAATACCATAATATAACTCCAGAGCTGTGGAAGCCCTCTCCTCTCTCTCTAGGATAATACCATAATATAACTCCAGAGCTGTGGAAGCCCTCTCCTCTCTCTCTAGGATAATACCATAATATAACTCCAGAGCTGTGGAAGCCCTCTCCTCTCTCTCTCTCTCTCTAGGATAATACCATAATATAACTCCAGCGCTGTGGAAGCCCTCTCCTCTCTCTCTAGGATAATACCATAATATAACACCAGAGCTGTGGAAGCCCTCTCCTCTCCTCTCTCTCTAGGATAATACCATAATATAACTCCAGAGCTGTGGAAGCCCTCTCCTCTCCTCTCTCTCTCTAGGATAATACCATAATATAACACCAGAGTTGTGGAAACCCTCTCCTCTCCTCTCTCTCTCTCTAGGATAATACCATAATATAACTCCAGAGCTGTGGAAGCCCTCTCCTCTCCTCTCTCTCTAGGATAATACCATAATATAACTCCAGAGCTGTGGAAACCCTCTCTTCTCCTCTCTCTCTAGGATAACACCATAATATAACTCCAGAGCTGTGGAAGCCCTCTCCTCTCCTCTCTCTCTAGGATAACACCATAATATAACTCCAGAGCTGTGGAAGCCCTCTCCTCTCCTCTCTCTCTCTCTAGGATAATACCATAATATAACTCCAGAGCTGTGGAAACCCTCTCCTCTCCTCTCTCTCTAGGATAACACCATAATATAACTCCAGAGCTGTGGAAGCCCTCTCCTCTCCTCTCTCTCTCTCTAGGATAATACCATAATATAACACCAGAGCTGTGGAAACCCTCTCCTCTCCTCTCTCTCTAGGATAATACCATAATATAACTCCAGAGCTGTGGAAGCCCTCTCCTCTCCTCTCTCTCTAGGATAATACCATAATATAACTCCAGAGCTGTGGAAGCCCTCTCCTCTCCTCTCTCTCTAGGATAATACCATAATATAACTCCAGAGCTGTGGAAGCCCTCTCCTCTCCTCTCTCTCTAGCATAATACCATAATATAACTCCAGAGCTGTGGAAGCCCTCTCCTCTCCTCTCTCTCTAGGATAATACCATAATATAACTCCAGAGCTGTGGAAGCCCTCTCCTCTCCTCTCTCTCTAGGATAATACCATAATATAACTCCAGAGCTGTGGAAGCCCTCTCCTCTCCTCTCTCTCTCTAGGATAATACCATAATATAACACCAGAGTTGTGGAAACCCTCTCCTCTCCTCTCTCTCTCTCTAGGATAATACCATAATATAACTCCAGAGCTGTGGAAGCCCTCTCCTCTCCTCTCTCTCTAGGATAATACCATAATATAACTCCAGAGCTGTGGAAACCCTCTCTTCTCCTCTCTCTCTAGGATAACACCATAATATAACTCCAGAGCTGTGGAAGCCCTCTCCTCTCCTCTATCTCTCTCTAGGATAATACCATAATATAACTCCAGAGCTGTGGAAGCCCTCTCCTCTCCTCTCTCTCTAGGATAATACCATAATATAACTCCAGAGCTGTGGAAGCCCTCTCCTCTCCTCTCTCTCTAGGATAACACCATAATATAACTCCAGAGCTGTGGAAGCCCTCTCCTCTCCTCTCTCTCTCTCTAGGATAATACCATAATATAACACCAGAGCTGTGGAAACCCTCTCCTCTCCTCTCTCTCTAGGATAATACCATAATATAACTCCAGAGCTGTGGAAGCCCTCTCCTCTCCTCTCTCTCTCTCTAGGATAACACCAGTGTGTTGCTGGTACCTTCAAAACGGTCCTATTAAGGCTCCCCATCCCCATTCATTCACTTGTGTATATTTATCTATGCAGTGCAGTGTGGAGGGACAATGACCAAGTGGGGGGAGATAAACATGGACCAGATGGGCGCAGAGCTCTGGAGGTTTGTCAAGGTGACATCATCTACCTACCTAACGCATCAACACACACACACACACACACACACACACACACACACACACACACACACACACACACACACACACACACACACACACACACACACACACACACACACACACACACACACACACACACACACACACACACACACACACACACACACACACACACATCACCCTCCCCATCTCTTCTGCAGTATATTCTGTCATTATGCCCTATGTGTTAGCAAACAACTAGATGGCTTAGTGTTGAACCTATCAGTTAGACGTCATCACTATCAACCCTCTGTTTGTGTAGGACATCTGTGAACTGTACAAAGAGGCCCGTGTGAGGGACGTGTATCGTGGGTTAGATCTCTGTGTAGAACCTGTTGACGTCACTGCGGGCTGTCAGCGAGCTGCAGAACCATGCCATACGGCAACGCCACAGGGCTCAACTCGTCATCACCACCAAGGTGACGGAGGGAACTAGCACTGATCTGACAAGAGATTCAATAAATAGAAATGTGTCCCAAATGGCACCCTATTTCCAATCACTTTATAGTGCACTACTTTTGATTCGGGCCTATAGGGGTCTAGTCAAAAGTAGTGCACTATAAATGGAAAAGGGTGCCATTTGGGACACAGATCACAGGCTAGGATAGATCCATGCATCCCAATAGATCAATCCATTCATAAAACATGCTGTAGAAATGATGGCTGGATGAATGACATTTCTATGGGGAATTTCTTCTTTTTCTGGGGTGCTTTGTCCTTGACCATTTTCCCTCCATGCAGTACATGTCCGGCTAGTGGTGTGGCTCTTTTTAAATGTTTGAACATTTTGGCCATTTAACAGACGCTCTTGTCCAGCGTGACTTCCAGTCAGTGCATTCCAATGAGGTGTTGTGGTCATGGCTGTGAAAATGGAGAAGCATGACTTGATAATGAGGTTAATGTTACTGATAGGAGGCGTGATGATAAACGTAGTTCTACCTTCCTGTCTGTGAAGGGGGACTTCACCATGACACCATGACAGACAGCATCACCCTTGGAAGACCTGATGGCACTGCAGCTTCATCTGTTTGAAGAGGAAGTTCGTAACATAGTGGATCAGGCAGTCAAGGAGATGGCCATTGAGAAGGTCTTGCGTTAGGAATTCTCCATCTATTTACTGCACTGTGATACAGTAGGAGTTTTATAACAGACACGATTCAAATGTTTTGTCACTGGCAAATCTGGTGCATTCCATGAGGAGGAGATGCAATGCAGGACGTAATGCAGCTGGTGGCCACACCAGATACAGACTGTTACTTTTCCCCCTTTGTTCAGGGACACTATTCAATTTCTGTTAGTCACATGTCTGTGGAACTTGTTCAGATTATGTATCAGTTGTTGAATCTTATGTTCATACAAATATTTCCACATGTTAAGTTTCTGAGAATAAACACAGTTGACAGTTTGAGGACGTTTCTTTTTCTGCTGAGTTCATTACACCATTAGAAAGAAATACTTTGAAGTTTCACCCTTTTGTTAATTGTTGCTCAAAATTAACCCAATTATTCAGACACATGGAACATCTTAAACAGTATCATCCACAATGGGGCAAAACTAAATTCAACTAATGAGCAACATAAAATAAAAAAACTGAAAAATAATTTGGAGAAAATCTGATAAAGTAAGATTCCAAACTAAATATTACAGAACTGCTTCTCTCTTTTGATGCTTATTTTGTGGGTGGACACATCGAAGTGTACCTCCTATTTTTAAAGGTGGCAAAGCGGTCAATGACACTATTGTGGCTTAGTGGCACAAGCACTTCACCCTCAATGGACATGGATGCAAGACTTGCAAGCCTTTTCTGACCCATTGTCTTCAGCAACCAGGAGCGCAGCCGGCGCAGTGCACTGAAGGACCTTTCACAGGAGCAGCTGCTCACAGAATTGGTGAGGGCAACCTGAATGATTTCCTTCAGAGAAGTAAACATATCATCATCCAGGAGGTTATGCACAGAAAGCATATCTTTGGGAGGACGTCCAGCCTCTCTTTTCCGGGCAAGAACGTTTCTGGCCACCGACATCTCTTCTGTTTTATCATCAATACCGTAGTGCTTGGCAAACTCAGTTTTAAGCATGATGTATCTAGGAAGTTTTTTTGAGTTGGGGCTGCATGCCTGTATGCCTTTGAGCAAACCTGTATCTACAGTCGAGAATCGCTGGTCAAGCTCACAAACCATCCTGTCCAAGCAGGGGAGCAACAACTCTGTTTTCATTGTTTGGGAACATGACAGTTCTGTACCTAAACCCAAGGAAGTCTCCACCACAAAATCTCCCATTTTCCTTTGTTTGTTCTCTCTTGCTGCATCTGCCTCTGGAATATTGTGAATCTCAGAGTGCTTTGGTTCTGTCATAAAGTTCTGTGGCAAATGCATCTGTGCGTTTGCCTATCAGTGTGTCACATACAGCTTGTTTACCAAAACAAGCTTCTGCCAGGTCTCCAGTCTCTTTCTGGAGGAACTTGTGTAATCCCTCAGTTATAGAAAGAAGGGACTGAAACATCAGTAGCAAATACACGGTGGAGAACATATGAAGTCCCTCAGTTATAGAAAGAAGGGACTGAAACATCAGTAGTAAATACACTGTGGAGAACATATGAAGTCCCTCAGTTATAGAAAGAAGGGACTGAAACATCAGTAGCAAATACACGGTGGAGAACATATGAAGTCCCTCAGTTATAGAAAGAAGGGACTGAAACATCAGTAGCAAATACACGGTGGAGAACATATGAAGTCCCTCAGTTATAGAAAGAAGGGACTGAAACATCAGTAGCAAATACACGGTGGAGAACATATGAAGTCCCTCAGTTATAGAAAGAAGGGACTGAAACATCAGTAGTAAATACACAGTGGAGAACATATGAAGTCCCTCAGTTATAGAAAGAAGGGACTGAAACATCAGTAGTAAATACACGGTGGAGAACATATGAAGTCCCTCAGTTATAGAAAGAAGGGACTGAAACATCAGTAGTAAATACACGGTGGAGAACATATGAAGTCCCTCAGTTATAGAAAGAAGGGACTGAAACATCAGTAGTAAATACACAGTGGAGAACATATGAAGTCCCTCAGTTATAGAAAGAAGGGACTGAAACATCAGTAGTAAATACACTGTGGAGAACATATGAAGTCCCTCAGTTATAGAAAGAAGGGACTGAAACATCAGTAGTAAATACACGGTGGAGAACATATGAAGTCCCTCAGTTATAGAAAGAAGGGACTGAAACATCAGTAGTAAATACACAGTGGAGAACATATGAAGTCCCTCAGTTATAGAAAGAAGGGACTGAAACATCAGTAGCAAATACACGGTGGAGAACATATGAAGTCCCTCAGTTATAGAAAGAAGGGACTGAAACATCAGTAGCAAATACACGGTGGAGAACATATGAAGTCCCTCAGTTATAGAAAGAAGGGACTGAAACATCAGTAGCAAATACACGGTGGAGAACATATGAAGTCCCTCAGTTATAGAAAGAAGGGACTGAAACATCAGTAGTAAATACACTGTGGAGAACATATGAAGTCCCTCAGTTATAGAAAGAAGGGACTGAAACATCAGTAGTAAATACACGGTGGAGAACATATGAAGTCCCTCAGTTATAGAAAGAAGGGACTGAAACATCAGTAGCAAATACACGGTGGAGAACTTATGAAGTCCCTCAGTTATAGAAAGAAGGGACTGAAACATCAGTAGTAAATACACGGTGGAGAACATATGAAGTCCCTCAGTTATAGAAAGAAGGGACTGAAACATCAGTAGTAAATACACGGTGGAGAACTTATGAAGTCCCTCAGTTATAGAAAGAAGGGACTGAAACATCAGTAGTAAATACACGGTGGAGAACATATGAAGTCCCTCAGTTATAGAAAGAAGGGACTGAAACATCAGTAGTAAATACACGGTGGAGAACATATGAAGTCCCTCAGTTATAGAAAGAAGGGACTGAAACATCAGTAGCAAATACACGGTGGAGAACATATGAAGTCCCTCAGTTATAGAAAGAAGGGACTGAAACATCAGTAGCAAATACACGGTGGAGAACATATGAAGTCCCTCAGTTATAGAAAGAAGGGACTGAAACATCAGTAGCAAATACACGGTGGAGAACTTATGAAGCTTTGCTCTCAGACCAACAGCCATGGGGGATCCAATGGCAGATAGACAGTCAACAATAGCAGTTAACTCATATTTACAATAACTCAAGGCTTAATAGGTGATTCATCAGTTTAAGTTTTAATTTGTTTGTTTGAACTGGTAAAATCTTCTTTCTCAACGGATTGGCCTTCGGCAGAGCTGCTGGCACTGCCTCTGTTGAAGAATGTCCGTATATCCATTTAATGTTAGTCGTTAGCTAGTTCACAGTTGAAAAATTGAGTATAATACAATGACATTGTGATCAACACTATGTCACCTTCTCTACACATGACCTACTGATAATTGTGTTGCAATGACCTACTGAATGAAAGCAATTGAGTATGAAAAGATATGTGCATGATGTTACGTCATCTGTCTCATTTATAGCCTGGCACAGATAGCAAAACTACATTAAATACAACGTTAACTAGATATCATCGCCACATAACTTATGTTGAATTTAAAAGACACCGTTAACGTTACCGTTAGCTCGCTCGCAACATCTGTTACACTGTAACTTACAGGCAGCCTCACTTAAAAACGTATTGGTTAACAAAGCTTTCATTATGTGTCACGCCCTGACCATAGTTTGCTTTGTATGTTTCTATATTTTGTTTGGTCAGGGTGTGATCTGAGTGGGCATTCTATGTTGTATGTCTAGTTTGTCTGTTTCTGTGTTTGGCCTGATATGCTTCTCAATCAGAGGCAGGTGTTAGTCGTTGTCTCTGATTGGGAACCATATTTAGGTAGCCTGTTTTGTCATTGTGGGTTGTGGGTGATTGTCTAGGTGTAGTGTTTTGTGTCAGCACTATTATTCATTAGCTTCACGTTCGTTGTTTGTTATTTTTGTATAGTTCATTCAGTGTTCTCTTTTTAAATAAATTATCAAGATGAACACTTACCACGCTGCATATTGGTCCTCCGATCCTTCCAACTAGGGAGACTCAGGAGACTCACCGCCTGAGTCTCCCTCCTGTCCAGCGCCGCCTGAGTCTCCCTCCGTCCAGCGCCGCCTGAGTCTCCCTCCGTCCAGCGCCGCCTGAGTCTCCCTCCTGTCCAGCGCCGCCTGAGTCTCCCTCCCGTCCAGCGCCGCCTGAGTCTCCCTCCCGTCCAGCGCCGCCTGAGTCTCCCTCCCATCCAGCGCCGCCTGAGTTTCCCTCCCGTCCAGCGCCGCCTGAGTCTCCCTCCTGTCCAGCGCCGCCTGAGTCTCCCTCCGTCCAGCGCCGCCTGAGTCTCCCTCCGTCCAGCGCCGCCTGAGTCTCCCACCTGTCCAGCGCCGCCTGAGTCTCCCTCCAGTCCAGCGCCGCCTGAGTCTCCCTCCCGTCCAGCGCCGCCTGAGTCTCCCTCCGTCCAGCGCCGCCTGAGTCTCCCTCCTGTCCAGCGCCGCCTGAGTCTCCCTCCGTCCAGCGCCGCCTGAGTCTCCCTCCGTCCAGCGCCGCCTGAGCCGTCCGTCTGTCCAACCTATTCAAGTAAGTAAATACATTTCGAAAATGTAAAAGAATTATGCATTATTAGCTACAGTGCAGGCTAACTCAAATGAGCTGCTAAATGAGCTAGCTAAGTTAGTTGGCTAGCTAGCCAATTTCACATACTGTATAGATAGCTAAGTGAATGAAATATCACCACCTGCCTAACTTCATATTAGCTAGCTATCTTGATGTATTTATCACTGTAAAAAAAACTCAAAATGCATTTGTAGGTAGCTAGCTAACAGCCATGTAGGAGGGTAAAAGGATAGCAGCCCCAACTGTCAGTGAGAGAGTAGGCTATTCTGGATAGGGCAGGAACTTTTGTGTAGTTCCTGTCCCTAGAAGTGAGGACGGAGATAATAGTAACATAATATTCAGTGCAGTGTAATTTGACTAGAATGAAGTCTGTTTCTTGTGAGGTTTTCTGTCCTCAGTTAAAGAGAGCTATGAAAGCCTGTCTACATATGAAGAGCAGTGGTTCTCAGTCCTCGTCCTGGGGACTCAAAGGGGTGCACATTTTTGTTTTTGCCTTAGCACTGCACAGGTGTTTCAAATGATCAATTCATCATCAAGCTTCAAGTGGTATTTATGTATTAATTTGTGATGCTATCCTTGATATGATCGTGTTATTGTCACATGCTACACATGCACATATGTGTGCCCATGCATCTATCAATCCAATGTTATCATGATTTGTTATCAGGGATATTATACTTTAGTAATCCACAATGACCTGGTGATGTAAAAGTCTAATAATTACATTTGTCTTCCATATTCCTACAGATACCTTGTAACTGGAGATTCCTTCAAAATGATTGCTTACAGTTACTGTGCAAGGTTGGGTGACCAGGGCCATCTGGGACTGCCTCCTGGAGGAATTCAGGTGTGTGAAGGCTACCTGTGTCCTGCATAACTTCCTGAGGATAGACACGAGGACCAGGAGGGGATCTGCAGCTCGCCACCGTGTGCCAGAGGAGAAGTCTGCTGCTCTGCAGGATGTTTCTGTCACGCCCTGACCTTAGAGATCCTTTTTATGTCTCTATTTTGGTTGGTCAGGGCGTGAGTTGGGGTGGGCATTCTATGTTTTTGTTCTATGTTGTCTATTTCTATGTGTTTGGCCGGGTGTGGTTCTCAATCAGAGGCAGCTGTCTATCGTTGTCTCTGATTGAGAACCATACTTAGGGAGCCTTTTCCCACCTGTGTTTTGTGGGTAGTTGTTTTCTGTTTTGTGTTGCTGCATCTTACAGGACTGTTTCGTTCACTCTCTTTGGTGTTTTTGTTATTTCAGTGTTCAGTTTATTTATTAAATTAACATGAACACTTCCCACGCTGCGTTTTGGTCCACTCCTTCTTCCCAGGACGATCGTGACAGTTTCAAAGATGGGGTCCAACAACGCAGCAAGAGAGGCAATCCGTGTGCGGGAGATCTGCACCTCCTACTTCTTTGACGAGGCTGCTGTTCCCTGGCAACACCATAGACTACACTATGCACAACCAAAGGCTCTTTTAAAGAGCCATTCACATTGCAAAATGAGTATTCTTCCATTTACTTAGCTATGTCAACTGCAGTTATTAAAATCCCAGTTTCTCTCCCTTTGATTTATACTTATCAGGTGAGGGTGCTATTTAGGTACGGGTGGGACGTCTGTACAAAAATAAAACAGGCTATTTTAAATCACCCATATTGAAAAAATGTAGAACAATTAGACACCCTATAACCCACACACTCATGTATCAATCTGATTGATGGATTGTGTTGTGCAGTAAGCAGGCTCAGGTGTATAACTGTGGCTCGTTCCACCTTCAAAGAATAGGCAAGAGGGCCACCCATGGAGAATAGTAAGACTATTCATTATTTCTATAACTACGCTATATTGTTTGTCCGTTCATGTTTTTCAGCATAAAGTACTCTGCAGACACTTTCCCTTTGTCTTTTACACCTCTCTCGCTGCCTCTTTCTGCCTCTGTTTTCATAATGCACAACAGAAGTGCATTGAAGTACAGATTGAACTTGTATTTATAATGCTTGTATTTATAACACTTGGATAATGAACTTCTTTCAATAAAGCGTTTCACATTCTCTACTGGTTTAAATGAAGTCTCTAATTTGATGAAGTACTACACCTATCCAGTGTTGGTCAGATCAGTGCAGATGAAGGAAATTAGATACTGAGATGAACTGGTTTTAGAGTATTTACATGATGCATAGGAAGAGTAGGGTGCTGTTTTAAAAAATTTGATTTCTGTATGTTTGAATTACAAATCAGCCTTTAACTAGTTAAATCCTCTTACTAGTCTATTAGTTACAATGTGTAACCATTGATGTCCCAGGACCAGGATTGGTAAACACTGCTGAAGTGTATAATTGTAATACATACACAGCATCGCCACATAAGACACAGCATCATACAAAGACTGGAATGTGATACTCCTGTTATTGGATACTGCACCTTTATTTGCCAAGGTAGAGTACATGATCAGTGAATATATTAAATGTACAGGCTACAATGTGGGGATCTCATGCATGGTAATAACTACATGTATATACGACTTGCATCCTTGGCACAAAGCTATATTATAT
>NC_092089.1:22556269-22601759 GCF_045679555.1 Salvelinus alpinus
TCTCTTCAGAGAGCTAGCTCCATTCTCTCCCATATTATCCTCTCTTCAGAGAGCTAGCTCCATTCTCTCACCATATTATCCTCTCTTCAGAGAGCTAGCTCCATTCTCTCACCATATTATCCTCTCTTCAGGGAGCTAGCTCCAATCTCTCACCATATTATCCTCTCTCAGAGAGCTAGCTCCATTCTCTCACCATATTATCCTCTCTTCAGAGAGCTAGCTCCAATCTCTCACCATATTATCCTCTCTTCAGAGAGCTAGCTCCATTCTCTCACCATATTATCCTCTCTTCAGAGAGCTAGCGCCATTCTCTCCCATATTATCCTCTCTTCAGAGAGCTAGCTCCATTCTCTCACCATATTATCCTCTCTTCAGAGAGCTAGCTCCATTCTCTCACCATATTATCCTCTCTTCAGAGAGCTAGCTCCAATCTCTCACCATATTATCCTCTCTTCAGAGAGCTAGCTCCATTCTCTCACCATATTATCCTCTCTTCAGAGAGCTAGCGCCATTCTCTCCCATATTATCCTCTCTTCAGAGAGCTAGCTCCATTCTCTCACCATATTATCCTCTCTTCAGAGAGCTAGCTCCATTCTCTCACCATATTATCCTCTCTTCAGAGAGCTAGCTCCATTCTCTCACCATATTATCCTCTCTTCAGAGAGCAAGCTCCATTCTCTCACCATATTATCCTCTCTTCAGAGAGCTAGCTCCATTCTCTCACCATATTATCCTCTCTTCAGAGAGCTAGCTCCAATCTCTCACCATATTCTCCTCTCTTCAGAGAGCTAGCTCCATTCTCTCACCATATTATCCTCTCTTCAGAGAGCTAGCTCCATTCTCTCCCATATTATCCTCTCTTCAGAGAGCTAGCTCACTACAGAAACAGGAGATAGACTAGTGTCCTGTCCAGGAAGTGTACTGGTACATCAAGCTGCCTCACTACAGAAACAGGAGATAGACTAGTGTCCTGTCCAGGAAGTGTACTAGTACATCAAGCTGCCTCACTACAGAATCAGGAGGTAGACTAGTGTCCTGTCCAGGAAGTGTACTGGTACATCAAGCTGCCTCACTACAGAAACAGGAGATAGACTAGTGTCCTGTCCAGGAAGTGTACTAGTACATCAAGCTGCCTCACTACAGAATCAGGAGGTAGACTAGTGTCCTGTCCAGGAAGTGTACTGGTACATCAAGCTGCCTCACTACAGAAACAGGAGATAGACTAGTGTCCTGTCCAGGAGGTGTACTGGTACATCAAGTTGCCTCACTACAGAAACAGGAGATAGACTAGTGTCCTGTCCAGGAAGTGTACTGGTACATCAAGCTGCCTCACTACATTTCACATTCTTAAAATAAAGTGGTGATCCTAATTGACCTAAGACAGGGACTTTTTACTCTGATTGAATGTCAGGAATTGTGAAAAACTGTGAAAAATTGTGAAAAACACATTTGGCTAAGGTGTATGTAAACTTCAGACTTCAACTCTATGTATTGTAGTACTTTTTATTAATAAAATTACTAATTAAATTGTAGCTTGTGGTTCTGTTTTCGGCTGTGTGTTTTGGTATTAGTCATATCTGTAGTGCTTGAACCCCCCATGTCTTCATCCCAGGTCTTGACCCCGGCCAGTAATCAACGTGTTCCTCTCACCCCGTCCTTGAGGCTGGTGTTTGAGATCAGTCACCTGAGGACAGCCATTCCTGCCACTGCTTCCAGAGTAGTCATCCTATACGTCAACCCACAGGACCTGTGCATCTCGCTCGCTCGCTGTCTGTCTGTCTGTCTGTCTGTCTGTCTGTCTGTCTGTCTGTCTGTCTGTCTGTCTGTCTGTCTGTCTGTCTGTCTGTCTGTCTGTCTGTCTGTCTGTCTGTCTGTCTGTCTGTCTGTCTGTCTGTCTGTCTCTGTCTCTCTCTCTCTGTCTCTCTCTCTCTTTCTCTCTCTCTCTGTCTCTCTCTCTCTGTCTCTCTCTCTCTGTCTCTCTCTCTCTTTCTCTCTCTCTCTGTCTCTCTCTCTCTCTCTGTCTCTGTCTCTCTTTCTCTCTCTCTCTGTCTCTCTCTCTCTGTCTCTCTCTCTCTGTCTCTCTCTCTCTTTCTCTCTCTCTCTGTCTCTCTCTCTCTGTCTCTCTCTCTCTGTCTCTCTCTCTCTTTCTCTCTCTCTCTGTCTCTCTCTCTCTGTCTCTCTCTCTCTTTCTCTCTCTCTCTGTCTCTCTCTCTCTCTCTCTCTCTCTCTCTGTCTCTCTCTCTCTCTCTCTCTCTCTCTCTCTCTCTCTCTCTCTCTCTCTCTCTCTCTCTCTCTCTCTCTCTCTCTGCTCTCTCTCTCTCTCTCTCTCTCTCTCTCTCTCTCTCTCTCTCTCTCTCTCTCTCTCTCTCTCTCTCTCTCTCTCTCGCTCTCTCTCTCTCTCTCTCTCTCTCTCTCTCTCTCTCTCTCTGTCTCTCTCTGTCTCTCTCTCTCTGTCTCTCTCTCTCTTTCTCTCTCTCTCTCTCTCTCTCTTTCTCTTTCTCTTTCACTTTCTCTTTCTCTCTCTCTCTCAGAGATGTTTTTTTCTGCTCATCTCTTGTCTCCTGGCTGCAGATTGTGTGTGTTGCTCTCTGTAGCCTCTCTGTAGACTCTCTGTGGTAGACTCTCTCTGTAGTCTCTCTCTTTAACCTCTCTCTGTAGTCGCTTTCTGTAGCCTCTCTCTTTAGCCTCTCTCTGTAGCCTCTCTCTGTAGCCTCTGTTGTCTCTCTGTTGTCTCTGTAGACTCTCTGTAGCCTCTCTGTAGCCTCTGTTGTCTCTCTGTAGCCTCGCTGTAGTCTCTCTGTAGCCTCTCTGTAGCCTCTCTGTTGTCTCTCTGTAGCCTCTCTGTAGATTCTCTGTAGTCTCTCTGTAGATTCTCTGTAGTCTCTCTGTAGCCTCTCTGTTGTCTCTCTGTAGACTCTCTGTTGTCTCTCTGTAGCCTCTCTGTAGATTCTCTGTAGCCTCTCTGTTGTCTCTCTGTAGCCTCTCTGTAGTCTCTGTTGTCTCTCTGTAGCCTCTCTGTTGTCTCTCTGTAGCCTCTCTGTAGATTCTCTGTAGCCTCTCTGTTGTCTCTCTGTAGCCTCTCTGTAGTCTCTCTGTAGTCTCTCTGTAGCCTCTCTGTAGCCTCTCTGTTGTCTCTCTGTAGCCTCTCTGTAGATTCTCTGTAGTTTCTCTGTAGATTATCTGTAGTCTCTCTGTAGCCTCTCTGTTGTCTCTCTGTAGACTCTGTTGTCTCTCTGTAATCTCTTTGTTGTCTCTCTGTAATCTCTCTGTAGCCTCTCTGTTGTCTCTCTGTAGCCTCTCTGTAATCTCTCTGTTGTCTCTCTGTAGCCTCTCTGTTGTCTCTCTGTAGTCTCTCTGTTGTCTCTCTGTAGCCTCTCTGTAGCCTCTCTGTTGTCTCTCTGTAGCCTCTCTGTAGATACTCTGTAGTCTCTCTGTAGCCTCTCTGTTGTCTCTCTGTAGCCTCTCTGTTGTCTCTCTGTAGCCTCTGTTGTCTCTCTGTAGTCTCTCTGTAATCTCTCTGTAGCCTCTCTGTTGTCTCTCTGTAGCCTCTCTGTAGATTCTCTGTAGTCTCTCTGTAGCCTCTCTGTAGCCTCTCTGTAATCTCTCTGTTGTCTCTCTGTAGCCTCTGTTGTCTCTCTGTAGTCTCTTTGTTGTCTCTCTGTAATCTCTCTGTAGCCTCTCTGTTGTCTCTCTGTAGCCTCTCTGTAGTCTCTCTGTAGCCTCTCTGTAATCTCTCTGTAGCCTCTCTGTTGTCTCTCTGTAGCCTCTCTGTAGATTCTCTGTAGCCTCTCTGTTGTCTCTCTGTAGCCTCTCTGTAGTCTCTCTGTAGCCTCTCTGTAATCTCTCTGTAGCCTCTCTGTTGTCTCTCTGTAGCCTCTCTGTAGCCTCTCTGTAGCCTCTCTGTAATCTCTCTGTAGTCTTTCTGTTGTCTCTCTGTAGCCTCTCTGTAGCCTCTCTGTAGCCTCTCTGTAATCTCTCTGTAGCCTCTCTGTTGTCTCTTTGTAGCCTCTCTGTTGTCTCTCTGTAGCCTCTCTGTTGTCTCTCTGTATCATGTAATTAACTAGCTGCACAGCCAGAGTTCTGGAAAACCTCCCGGTTACAGTTGATGTTTTTAATGTCGCCTACATGGGAATAATAGCTTTACAGCTTTACCTTCCTGTTGCAACTTTACCTTCCTGTTGCAACTTTTCAAAGAACATCGGAATACACATTTCAGCGAGAAAGACACCATCCTTTGAAAAACAATGACAAGAAATGAACAATGCGGCCATATTAAAAATGTCTGAACGCATCAGCGAGCATGAGAGGGTAAAGCCACACATCATGAGGTCATAGTGGGGGTCCCTAGCTAGGACGGAACAAAGCCCTGCCACTGTGTCTGATTACCATCTAGCACACCGCATAGCAGAGGGTGTGGGTGTAAAAGCACAGACTCTAGACTCTCAACCCACGCTCTATTGCCTCCTCCCAGTCCTCCTGCCCACAGCTGCCTGCCTGCTGCCTGCCGCCTCTGGCTGAGCTGTAATTAGCAGGGTTTTGTTCCCACCTAACAACGCTATTATCCCCGAACAGTGGCGGTGTACACGGGAGACATAAGACATTATCAATTATGAACAACTCACTGAGTTGGTGTCGGTCAATACATGGCTTTCAAAGTGAGTGATATAACCGTGCTGTAACCATTTCTGTGTTCACACTTCACTCTTTTCTCAGTTGTTTTCTACGGCTGCTGTACTGTAGGCCGCTCTGGTGCACATGGCTGAGATGGCGCATCTGAGGTACTTTATGGATCTGTTGCTGGAGAGGGGCCAACCCCTGATGCTGGTGGGGAATGCAGGCGTGGAGAAGAACTTCTCTGGTCAGGAATCAGGTAGACCACCTGACAGACATCGACATGACCACTGAAGTACCCCTCAACTACTACTGCACCTCCCTCATGCTGCAGAGTGAGTGACACAACATTGGGTTCTTTCTTGACTTAAGCCTCCTATTAGGAGCATAGGCCATTGACGAATGTCCTCCATCTCACTCGGTTCTGGTCAAGTTCTTCCTGTGTTGAAGCTGTGCTTTAAGGCAACAAGCTGTGATGAATAAATGCTTCACGTCTAAGATATGCGGTTGTAAGATCGAGATCTCCAATCAGAACAGAACAGCAGCACCATCTGCTGGTGTTACTAGGAGAACGAGTAGAGATGCTGAGGTGACAAAGAAAAGTTATCTGTACCATCCAGCAGTGTTTCCCAACCCTGGTCATCCAGTACCTCCAACACTACACAGTGTTGTTGTAGCCCTTGACAAACACACCTCATTCAACTCATTGAGGGCTTAATGATTAGTTGACAAGTTGAATCAGGGGTGCTTGTCCAGAGTTACAATAAAAACATGTGCTGTTGGGGGTACCTGAGGACCAGGGCTGGGGAACACTGCCATATAGGCCAGGGGTATTCACCGCTTACCCTATGAGATCCAGAGCCTGCTGGTTTTCTGTTCTACCTGATAATTAATTGCACTCACCTGGTGTCCCAGGTCTAAATCAGTCCCTGATGAGAGGGGAACAATGAAAAACTGCAGTGGAATTGGCTTCGAGGTCCCGAGTTGAGTTTGAGGGGTATAGGCCAGTACTAGTTTGACCATTTAACAATTCCACTTGTACATCTTCTGAAAGGGCCAACAGGAAACACTTTGGTTGTTGGTGATGTAACAGTACTCATCAAAATATAGTTTATCAGTGACTTGTGGTGTTTTGGTAACTCTGATGTCTGATGTGACCAGGGTGTTTTGGTAACTGTGATATCTGATGTGACCAGGACGTTTTGGTAACTGTGATATCTGATGTGACCAGGACGTTTTGGTATGCTCTCTCTAATTCTCCCTTCTCCCTCCCTCCGATCACACAGGCGAGAAGCCCTGCACACTGTAATGCCTCTTATACCCTCTTTGCTTGTAAGATCAGAATCAAATGTTGCACTTCCATTTTATCAGAAGTGTGATTTGTGTTGTGTTAGTTTTGTATAATCAAGCTGTTGCCCCACTCTTTCCTACTGCAGGTATGACAGGCAGAAGATAACCCTAAATGAGATCCACCACTGTCAGTATGTTGCCTGTATGAAACCTACCTCTGGGAATGCTAGTCTCCGGGTACTGACTAGGAATGCTGGACTCCAGGTACTGACCAGGAATGCTGGACTCCAGGTACTAACTAGGAATGCTGGACTCCAAGTACTGACTAGGAATGCTAGACTCAAGGGAATTACTAGGAATGCTAGACTCCAGGTACTGACTAGGAATGCTGGACCCCAGGTACTGACTAGGAATGCTAGACTCTAGGTACTGACTAGGAATGCTGGACTCCAGGTACTGACTAGGAATGCTAGACCCCAGGTACTGACTAGGAATGCTAGACTCCAGGTACTGACTAGGAATGCTGGACTCCAGGTACTGACTAGGAATGCTGGACTCCAGGTACTGACTAGGAATGCTGGACTCCAGGTACTGACTAGGAATGCTGGACTCCAGGTACTGACTAGGAATGCTAGACTCCAGGTACTGACTAGGAATGCTAGACTCCAGGTACTGACTAGGAATGCTGGACTCCAGGTACTGACCAGGAATGCTGGACTCCAGGTACTGACTAGGAATGCTAGACTCCAGGTACTGACTAGGAATGCTGGACTCCAGGTACTGACTAGGAATGCTGGACTCCAGGTACTGACTAGGAATGCTGGACTCCAGGTACTGACTAGGAATGCTAGACTCCAGGTACTGACTAGGAATGCTGGACTCCAGGTACTGACTAGGAATGCTGGACTCCAGGTACTGACTAGGAATGCTGGACTCCAAGTACTGACTAGGAATGCTAGACTCAAGGGAATTACTAGGAATGCTAGACTCCAGGTACTGACTAGGAATGCTGGACCCCAGGTACTGACTAGGAATGCTAGACTCCAGGTACTGACTAGGAATGCTAGACTCCAGGTACTGACTAGGAATGCTAGTCTCCAGGTACTGACTAGGAATGCTAGACTCCAGGTACTGACTAGGAATGCTAGACTCCAGGTACTGACTAGGAATGCTAGACTCCAGGTACTGACTAGGAATGCTGGACCCCAGGTACTGACTCGGAATGCTGCACTCCAGGTACTGACCAGGAATGCTGGACTCCAGGTACTAACTAGGAATGCTGGACGCCAGGTACTGGCTAGGAATGCTAGACTCCAGGTACTGACTAGGAATGGTAGACTCCAGGTACTGACTAGGAATGCTCGTCTCCAGGTACTGACTAGGAATGCTGGACTCCAGGTACTGACTAGGAATGCTGGACGCCAGGTACTGGCTAGGAATGCTAGACTCCAGGTACTGACTAGAAATGCTAGACTCCAGGTACTGACTAGGAATGCTCATCTCCAGGTACTGACTAGGAATGCTAGAGTCCAGGTACTGACTAGGAATGCTAGACTCCACGTACTGACTAGGAATGCTAGACCCCAGGTACTGACTAGGAATGCTGGACTCCTTCCTGGACACAGGTCAAGTCTAGTCCTGGACTAAAAATGGCTTTCATTGGAGAATCTCCATTTAGCATGTGTTTGTCCAATACTAGGCTTAACCTGTGTCCAGGAAACCAGCCCCTACAGTCAATCAATCAATTGAATGTATTTATAAAGCCCTTTTTACATCAGCAGTTGTCACAAAGAAACCCAGCCTAAAACCCCAAACAGCAAGCAATGCAGATGTAGAAGCACGGTGGCTAGGAAAAACTCTCTAGAATGGCAGCAACCAGGAAGAAACCCGGATCTGAGGGGTGGCCAGTCCTCTTCTGGCTGTGCCAGGTGGAGATTATAAGAGTACATGGCCAGATCACTCTTCAAGATTTTCAAACATTCATAGGTGACCAGCAGGGTCACCTCACGAGTATATGTCAGTTGGCTTTTCATAGCTGATCATTCAGATCATGTCAGGGTTCCATAGCTGCAGGCAGAACAGCAGAGACTGGATCAGCAGCACGCCAAGGTAGCATGTCGGGTGAACAGGTCAGGGTTCCATAGCTGCAGGCAGAACAGCAGAAACTGGATCAGCAGCATGACAAGGTACAGTAGCGTTGGAGTGTAGCCCAATAACAAGGCATAGTCTACAGTCGGGAACGAGCAGCAAATATGTCAGTGCACAAACAGCATACAGAAAAAAAAGGCCTTATGCAATATTTCAAATAGTCTGCAATCACAGGAAAACATGTTGGAAAGCAAATAGCTGCTGCTGAAAAGAGAAGACTATAATCTGTCTGCTGTAGGCTACCAAAATATTTGATCAACATCCAAATATTGTTTTACAAAGTAAAATACGAGAGAGAGGCTTTTGGCACGAGCGCATATGCCACACCAGCAAGTGAGCTGCGCATCATTGGGTGAGTCAGTGAAACTGGAAAGCATTTTTTTGGACTGTAATTTTCTCCTCGTACTGTAGCCTAGAATATGTCTCCACACTCCTAAGCCTAGGCTGATGGATTCAAGGCAAGGTCGTTTTCATTGATCTCAGATTCCTCAATTGTCAATGTCAAAGTAGCCTTTAATTTCTATCATTTGTGCGGTATTATGGTGCTTTCAAGACAACTGGGTACTCTGGAAAGAATCGAGGTCGAATCATGAAACATGTTCCGAAAGTCGGAGCTCTAGAAAGAGGCCAGAGTTCCTCACTTGGAATTCCGAGTTGGATGACCGTTCAATGCGAATGTTCCCAGTCGGAGCTCATTTTTACCCGATTGTTTTGAACGTGGCATTAAAAAACATTATGCCAAAGTCTCCAGTCATGTATTGCATGTATTGCAATTGCATGAAATGTGTTGATAAAAGGCCCAAAGCTTCCCAGACCCTAGGCCACCAAAGCTTCCCAGACCCTAGGTCACCAAAGCTTCCCAGACCCTAGGCCACCAAAGCTTCCCAGACCCTAGGTCACCAAAGCTTCCCAGACCCTAGGTCACCAAAGCTTCCCAGACCCTAGGTCACCAAAGCTTCCCAGACCCTAGGCCACCAAAGCTTCCCAGACCCTAGGTCACCAAAGCTTCCCAGACCCTAGGCCACCAAAGCTTCCCAGACCCTAGGCCACCAAAGCTTCCCAGACCCTAGGCCACCAAAGCTTCCCAGACCCTAGGCCACCAAAATAAATCCCACGTGTGCAACCTCTGTAAGTGAATCTACTCTACTGCTCTATGCCTCTAATGTGATGATATGCAACGCTTTAGTATAAAGGGGATATTCTTTTTACCTCAGAGCTCCCCAGGTCAGCACTCACTTCCGATTTACAAATGAAGCACTGCTTATATCAGTACACTCGTAACAACTTAAGCATGAAACAACTTCTACTCGATCAGAATAAACCTCATGTAGCAAATAAGACATCATTTTTTGTTGTAGACCAAATTCGACACAGTCATTGACCTCCATACAGAAACTCCTTGCATGGTGGGCGAAACATAAAAAAATGCCACATGCTGGAGGAAGACAGTTTTTCCGCTGAGTTGAGCTTCTCTCTTCCTCTTCCATAACCAAATAGCTATCTACCTTTGTTTGCCTTGTCCAGTAGACTATCTACTGGACAAGCAAGCTAACGCTAGCTAGGTAATGCTAGGTAATCAAAATAGCTGTTTACATTTATTGATTAACCTCAGTTTGAATACCACCATACAGCTAGCTGTGTGATTTAACATTGATTTAAGGTTAGGGTTTGATTGAACACGTTACTGCAGTGGGCTAAATCAGGGTCACACAGTGTTTCTTGGTAGTCTTCAACAAATCTACTTTGAAACAGAAGTATACACCTCACACACTGTATGGGCTTTAAATAAAAAAGACACTGTACCATGTCAGTTATAGAGTTGAAATGTATTCAATTTTGAGTTTGCATCCCAATATTACACTTTATATACACCACAGAAGACTGAAATATAACAAAACCATTTGACATAAAAACACTGGATTTTTTTGTGGTTGATTGATTTATAATGTTTTATTTTCAGAATTATGAAAAATATTAATAACATTCCACCCATGAGACCACTAGAGGGTGATTTGAGAACTTGTTCTCAATTTGCCTACCTGGTTAAATAAAGGTGAAATAAATAAAATACATTTTAAAAAATTGGTCATTTGACTGCAGGAAAGGGTTTTAACCACACTGCTAACCTAACCTTAAATTGAGACCAAAAAGCTAATTTTTGCTTGATTTTTTAAAATAGACAATTCTGACTTTGCAGCTGGCCTATCTAAGGGGAAATCGCTCAGTTCTGCCTCCAGGACAAGACTCATGACAATAAATGTCAACCTGCTCTGATTACACCTCTACACAATCAGATATACCTTAAAGCAGTCAGGTATGTATTCACCCCACCACTGTTCCTCCTGACCAAGGTGCTATTAGGGCCCAGGACTAGCAGTCATCTGTCAATGTGTTTGGCTGTATAGCGCAGCAACATCCATCTCCGACTAACACTGCTGTCACACCTATTGATTACCACCTAAATACATCTGTTTCAAAACAAAGTTTCCAGAACAGCTTGAGCTGGACCACTTTGGGATGATCGGTTTTTGGTAGCTAAGCAATGTAATCGAAAAGGCTTCATTTGAGTGCAACACCTAAAATGTATCATTTTCTGTGTGGAATTAATTTGGTGTTGAAATAAAATAAGATCTTAGGATACATACAGATGCTCTTAATACAAAACATGGTATTTAATGTAAGGTGAGTATTGGGACACGTAGCAAAGTCTGAGACTTAAGCTTTCTAATGGATATCTTTAAATGTGCACAATAACACAACCTACAATTAATGCCTGTGTGTTGGTGAGAAAGTATGTGATGATAAACCATTGGTTCAGTGGGTACGACGTCATCATTGTGGGCGTGGCACCCCGTGAGGCATAACAGAGGCATAACAGTAAGTCAAATGACATAAGCATTCGGAGGTAAATAATGTGAAGGTTATAAAAAAACGAAGAAAGGATATTCAGTGTCTCATTACAACATATTTTGTGTGTAATTGTGAATCAAAATGACTGTAAATGGTTTTCTTACTAATCTCACCTAATTTTGAATGTTGACATTTTGACAGTGTCCCAGTATGCCAATGTCCTACTGTGAAACTGGGACATCCTGTTACTGTCAAACTGGGACATCCCGTTACTGTCAAACTGGGACATCCTGTTACTGTCAAACTGGGACATCCTGTTACTGTCAAACTGGGACACTGCTCTAGGTCATTTTAATTTTGATTTTTTTGGGGGGGGGGATTATGAAATGCATGCTTTTGTAACAGAAATACATTTTCTAAATAGGACCAAATGTTCAATTTCATTAATCAAATCTGCTATCAGCTAGCTTACAAGCGAAAGCTAGCATAGCTGCATATTAACTTCAAAAAAAGCTCTACAGGATTGGTGGGTTCCCTGTGGGACGGTTGAGCTAACACAGGCTAATGCAATTAGCATGAGGTTGTAAGTAAGAAGAACATTTCCCAGAACATAGACATATCTGATATTGGCAGAAAGCTTACAGTCTTGTTAATCTAACTGCACTGTCTAATTTACAGTAGCTATTACAGTGAAAGAATACCATGCTATTGTTTGAGGAGAGTGCACAGTTATGAACTTGAAAAGCTATTAATGAACCAATTAGGCACATTTGGGCAGTCTTGATACAACATTTTGAACAGAAATCAATGGTTCATTGGATCAGTCTAAAATGTATGTCTGAAACACAACACACTGAATGTTGCCTTTATCTGCTACTAAAAGCCATAAGCCATGGCACAATATATCCAAGGTGCCACCGTATCAAAGCTGATACTGAATTAACAACAAATTGGATAACTGGGCTAGTGTAACCTGAGGGATGAACCCAGGCTTAATGCTGGAGAAACCAACGTCTTGACCATTAAACCAAGAGGAAATTCCCTATTGACCCGAGGGCCAACACTGATTTTGAAGTCCCAGGCGTGGCTACTCATCACAATGAGCATCCGCGACCGACTCATGTCTGCTACACTCGCAGGCACCAGATTTGCTTTGAAGGCCACGTTTTCTCAGACGACATAACAGGTGTCAAAATGGATCATAGCAATTGCAGATCTACTTTTATCTCAAATGAACAAACATTCACACTCTCTTAACGCCAAATGGTGCACTATTCCCCACATAGTGCACTACTTTTGACCAGAGTCCTATGGATCCTTGTTGAAAGTAGTGCACTACATTGGGAATAGGGTGCCGTTTGGCGTACAGGCCATCTCTGAGATTATTAAAACAATATATATTTTACCTTTATTTAACTAGGCAAGTCAGTTAAAAACAAATTCTTATTTTCAATGACAGCCTAGGAACAGTGGGTTAACTGCCTTGTTCAGGGGCAGAACGACTGATGATGATCCGTGAGGGTGAAGGAGGAAAGATAAGAAACGTGATTTATAATAACAAATTACCAAAAATGGAGATCACAACCATTTGTACCTGTATTGTTTAGCAAATGACTTCCTTCTTCAGCACTAATTGCAGCGATCACTTATGCGGCTTGGCGAACTGTCACGTCGGCCTGCGTGTAATTACACCGAGAACAACGCTTCATTGCCCCCCTAATGAATTCTCTGTGTAAGCACATACAGGTTAGTGTTTAGTTAACATAATGAAGGACATTCGTTTTTGGGGGGGCAGAATCTGAGGAGATAATTGGTTGTGACCGGAGTAATAGGAAGAGAAAAACACATTACGTGTTGTTAGTGTGAATGAGGGGCCCAACTGTATAATAATGACAGGATTCTTTCTTTGTGTGAGTGGAGATGCAGTGATATGATAGGCTGGGCTGTGTGAGTGGAGATACAGTGATATGATAGGTTGGGCTGTGTGTGTGGAGATACAGTGATATGATAGGTTGGGCTGTGTGAGTGGAGATACAGTGGTATGATAGGTTGGGCTGTGTGAGTGGAGATGCAGTGATATGATAGGTTGGGCTGTGTGTGTGGAGATACAGTGATATGATAGGTTGGGCTGTGTGTGTGGAGATACAGTGATATGATAGGTTGGGCTGTGTGAGTGGAGATGCAGTGATATGATAGGTTGGGCTGTGTGAGTGGAGATGCAGTGATATGATAGGTTGGGCTGTGTGAGTGGAGATGCAGTGATATGATAGGCTGGGCTGTGTGAGTGGAGATACAGTGATATGATAGGTTGGGCTGTGTGAGTGGAGATACAGTGATATGATAGGTTGGGCTGTGTGAGTGGAGA
This sequence comes from Salvelinus alpinus, assembly GCF_045679555.1. Classification (NCBI taxonomy): domain Eukaryota; kingdom Metazoa; phylum Chordata; class Actinopteri; order Salmoniformes; family Salmonidae; genus Salvelinus; species Salvelinus alpinus. The sequence continues at coordinate 22,569,534 of NC_092089.1, forward strand.
TGCAGTGATATGATAGGCTGGGCTGTGTGAGTGGAGATGCAGTGATATGATAGGTTGGGCTGTTTGAGTGGAGATGCAGTGATATGATAGGTTGGGCTGTGTGAGTGGAGATGCAGTGATATGATAGGTTGGGCTGTGTGAGTGGAGATGCAGTGATATGATAGGCTGGGCTGTGTGAGTGGAGATGCAGTGATATGATAGGCTGGGCTGTGTGAGTGGAGATACAGTGATATGATAGGTTGGGCTGTGTGAGTGGAGATACAGTGATAGGTTGGGCTGTGTGAGTGGAGATGCAGTGATATGATAGGTTGGGCTGTGTGAGTGGAGATGCAGTAATATGATAGGTTGGGCTGTGTGAGTGGAGATGCAGTGATATGATAGGTTGGGCTGTGTGAGTGGAGATGCAGTGATATGATAGGCTGGGCTGTGTGAGTGGAGATGCAGTGATATGATAGGTTGGGCTGTGTGAGTGGAGATGCAGTGATATGATAGGTTGGGCTGTGTGAGTGGAGACGCAGTGATATGATAGGTTGGGCTGTGTGAGTGGAGATGCAGTGATATGATAGGTTGGGCTGTGTGAGTGGAGATGCAGTGATATGATAGGTTGGGCTGTGTGAGTGGAGATACAGTGATATGATAGGTTGGGCTGTGTGAGTGGAGATGCAGTGATATGATAGGTTGGGCTGTGTGAGTGGAGATACAGTGATATGATAGGTTGGGCTGTGTGAGTGGAGATACAGTGATATGATAGGTTGGGCTGTGTGAGTGGAGATACAGTGATAGGTTGGGCTGTGTGAGTGGAGATGCAGTGATATGATAGGTTGGGCTGTTTGAGTGGAGATGCAGTAATATGATAGGTTGGGCTGTGTGAGTGGAGATGCAGTGATATGATAGGTTGGGCTGTGTGTGTGGATATACAGTGATATGATAGGTTGGGCTGTGTGAGTGGAGATACAGTGAAATGATAGGTTGGGCTGTGTGAGTGGAGATACAGTGAAATGATAGGTTGGGCTGTGTGAGTGGAGATGTGAAGATACACTATTTGACCAAAGTATGTGGACACCTGCTCATCGAACATCTCATTCCTAAATCATGGGCATTAATATGGAGTTGGTCCCCCTCTTGCTGCTAATTTCAGCCTAAACTCTTCTTTGAAGGCTTTCTACTAGATGTTGGAACATTGCTGTCGGGACTTGCTTCCAATCAGCCACAAGAGCATAAGTGAGGTCGTGCACTGATGTTGGGCGATTAGGCCTGGCTCACAGTCTGCATTTCAATTCATCCCAAAGGTTTTCGATGGGGTTGAGATCAGGGCTCTGTGCAGGCCAGTCATGTTCTTCCACACAGATCTCGACACACCATTTCTGTATGGACCTCGCTTTGTGCACGAGGGAATTGTCATGCTGAAACAGGAAAGGGCCTTCCCCAAACTGTTGCCTCAAAGTTGGAAGCATAGAATTGTCTACAATGTCATTGTATACTATAGGGTTAAGATTTCTCTTCACAGGAACTAAGGGGCCTAGAACAAACCATGAAAAACAGCCACAGACCATTATTTCTCCCCCACCAAACTTTACACTTGGCATTATGCATTTGGGCAGGTAGCCTTCTCCTGGTATCCGCCAAACCCAGTTTCGTCCGTTGGACTGCCAGGTGGTGAAGCGTGATTCATCAATACAGAGAATGCATTTTCACTGCTCATTTCCACTGCTCCAGAGTCCAATGGCAGCAAGCTTTACACCACTCCAGCCGACACTTGGCATTGCGCATGGTGATCTTAGGCTTGTGTGCGGCTATGAAGCTCCTGACGAACAGTTGTTGTGCTGACATTGCTTTCAGAGGAAGTTTGAAACTCGGTAGTGAGTGTTGCAACCGAGGACTCGGTTTCAGCACTCGGTGGTCCCGTTCTGTGAGCTTGTGTGGCCTACCACTTCGCGGCTGAGCCGTTGTTGCTCCTAGACGTTTCACAATAACAGCACTTACAGTTAACCGGGGAAGCTCTAGCAAGGCAGAAATTTGACAAACTGACTTGTTGTAAAGGTGGCATTCAATGACAGTGCCATGTTGAAAGTCACTGAGATCTTCAATAAGGCCATTCTACTGCCAATGTTTGTCTATGAAGATTACATGGCTGTTATACACATGACAGCAATAGGTGTGGCTGAAATAGCAGAATCCACTAATTTGTCCACATCCTTTTGTATATACAGTGTATGATAGGAATATAAATTATTTCCATTTTTAAGTGTGGAATATTTCACTGCATATGAATGGAACATTTACTAACTGGACTTGTTTTGCTTATCGAAAGAACTTGTATTACTATTTAAAAAACACAAATTTATGTAATTGATCAAAATATATTGTCTTAATACAAATCTCATATCTTGGATGAGTTTCCTATTGACACTAATTGACTCTTCGTTAAGCCCCACCCCAGAATTTGAAGCCATTGAGGGCATTGTAAAGACTGAGCAAAAACGAATTGTTTAAATGGCTAATAACAGTACACAAGGAGTACTTGCTACTGTGATTCCTGAAATGCAGAGCCTGTAGGAGTATTTTTCGAATGCTACATTGTTTGCTAGCTCAGCTGGTTATCTACTGTAGCTCCCAATCTAAGTTACATTGACCACCCAACATTGCTAACGCTGGCTAGCTAGCCAGTTAATATAACTTGTTTTTTCTAAATGTGCGTTGGCTAACTTAACAATGTTATGAATATAACTCTCATCTACTGTTGACATCAGGATATGATTTGAGAGCAGTAGTTAGCACCAAAAGTGGTTAGTAGTAGGGGTGTGCCGAGTACTTGGACAAAATGAGTATTATAACGGATATTGAGAATTTTGCGAATACGATTATGACAAGTCTTTTTTGTTGTATTATCCTTGGTCAGCCAGCACGCATCTCTCTTTTACTCAAACAGTGTGAAGCGCTGTGTGCTCTAAACAACTATTAGCTTGTTCTATCTTTAAAGAAACAGGTGGGGTATTGGTTGAGGCTGGTGCAACGATTGAATTGGATTAGAAAATGCCGCTTTCATTTCCCCCGACAGAAACACGTGCGGCTCTTAATCACTCACACAGCGAGGGGCACAAGTCCCCCCTTCTCAAAACATCCGTGACTAGTCATTGTTGTTCTAGCTATCAATCTAGTTATTTTCGGTAGACTTTTCTGAGGCCAAATGGTTGTTTGTCTGTCTACTTGGCGCTGTTTAGAAGGTTACTGCTTTGTCTGTCTGTATAAATATTCCATTGCTGTCGTTATGTCGTGATCTAAGCCCATGCTTGCTTGCTATTTTTATTTTATTTTTCTCGCCCAGGCATGTTTCCTGAGCGACAGATCTTTAGAAAATAAAATGAAAATTACGACCTAAATCTGTGTCTGGAATAAATACAGGCCGCATTAGCCTACCTTCACCTAAATCTGTGTCTGGAATAAATACAGGCTGCATTAGCCTACCTTCATCTAAATCTGTGTCTGGAATAAATACAGGCCGCATTAGCCTACCTTCATCTAAATCTGTTTCTGGAATACATACAGGCTGCAGTAGCCTACCTTCATCTAAATCTGTGTCTGGAATAAATACAGGCCGCATTAACCTACCTTCATCTAAATCTGTGTCTGGAATAAATACAGGCCACATTAGCCTACCTTCATCTAAATCTGTGTCTGGAATAAATACAGGCTGCAGTAGCCTACCTTCATCTAAATCTGTGTCTGGAATAAATACAGGCTGCAGTAGCCTACCTTCATCTAAATCTGTGTCTGGAATAAATACAGGCCGCATTAGCCTACCTTCATCTAAATCTGTGTCTGGAATAAATACAGGCCGCAGTAGCCTACCTTCATCTAAATCTGTGTCTGGAATAAATACAGGCCGCATTAGCCTACCTTCATCTGAATCTGTTTCTGGAATAAATGCAGGCTGCAATAGTCTACCTTCATCTAAATCTGTTTCTGGAATACATGCAGGCTGCAGTAGCCTACCTTCATCTAAATCTGTGTCTGGAATAAATAAAGGCTGCGGTAGCCAGCCATGCATTAGGCTATTTATTGGCCTATTTCGTTGATTATTGAATAGGACTAAGTAAGTAAATAATGTGCATTTTCATCTGTCGGGGTCATTTATCTTTGAACAATGTGTGTGAATGAGTGAAGGAACATAATGATGCACTCTAAGTGATAGAGCAGTAATGTAGACCTGAGGTATGGCCTTTACCGGCAATTAAAGCGCACTTCCGGGTTTTCCGATCGCCAGTAAATCCGATTACGAGTATTGAGTGTGATAAAACGGATACGATTACTAATACGAGTATGACGAGATCGGCACACTCCTAGTTATTAGGTTTGGCTGCATGGTGACATTGCATTCAGAACCCTCCAGTGGCTAGACACACTACAACCTTCATTTTACCAGGTTCCTGTGAAGCAACTGTAATGACAGTCCACCACAACCACCCGATTAAACTATCGGATGCCACAACATACCCAACAGTTTGAGATCATTGTGATGGGATTTCGCCAGTGGTTCGTATGGGGAAACGTGCTTCCGGGAAAATGTTGACTGAGGTTGCAACAGTAACCAAGGGGGGGAGGGGCTTAGTGAAGGGTAAATTAATTCCGGAGTAAACCCTGATTCCTCCAACCTGGATTTGTGAAAAACCTGGGGATTTTTGGAAGGTTTTGGGAATGTGAGTATTACTTTGGTGTTGGCTTCCATGTATTTGTAGAGCACGTTTACAGAGATGACCAGCTCTCCTGTGCTGAGGGGTAAGATCTGTTCCAGCCCTGGGGATCAAACTTCCTGCGCTCCGTCACACAGGCATGGAGGTAGCAGAGGGAGAAGAAGAGATCGTTGAACACCTGCTCCCGAGAACACATCTCCAGGGTATCCTGTAAACAGAGACAGAGAGAGAGCAATAGCTATCAAAATCAAATGTTATTTGTCACATGTGCTGAATACAACAGGTGTAGGTGAAAAGCAGCTGCTGTAAGTGAGCTTCTCTACAGGTGAAAGGCAGCTGCTGTAAGAGAGCTTCTCTACAGGTGAAAGGCAGCTGCTGTAAGAGAGCTTCTCTACAGGTGAAAGGCAGCTGCTGTAAGAGAGCTTTTCTACAGGTGAAAAGCAGCTGCTGTAAGAGAGCTTCTCTACAGGTGAAAGGCAGCTGCTGTAAATATTAACTACTGTTGGGCACTGAGTTTTCCCTCACTGCATGACCTTGACCAAGAAAAACTCTGAACCCTGCTCATTTCACAAGGCATCACTCGTACAGTATGAGTTAAATTCTATAGCTACAAAGCAACTTTTTTTAATCAGCCATTTGTTTGCCTCTGACCTGGTTGAAGTTGTGGAGGGCAGCGTGCAGACTGGCGTGCATACCGGTGGGTGGCTCGTTGGTGATCTTGATGGCGTCCTCCAGGATGCCTCTGGGGATGACGTGCTGGTCAGGGCTGGGCGCTGGCTCCCCGCTGATGAACACCCGGTAGTCATGGTGTCTGCCCCGGTCCTCTCAAGGAGGGCTTCCAGAGCGGGCAACCAATGCGTCACCAGGTGCACTTTCTGACCGAAACAACACACACACACACACACACACACACACACACACACACACACACACACACACACACACACACACACACACACACACACACACACACACACACACACACACACACACACACACACACACACACACACACACACACACACACACACACACACACACACACACACACAGTCTTGTACAGCTAACCTTGTGGGGACATACAATTCAGTCCCATTCAAAATCCTATTTTCCCTAACCCCTAACCCTAAACATAACCCTAACCCTAACCTGTACTCTTACCCTAACCCTAACCCTAACCCTAACCCTAACCCTAACCCAAAAACCTAAACTTTATCCTAACCCTAAACCTAACCCTAGCTCCTAACCCTAACCCTACAACTAACCCTAGCTCCTAACCTTAATATTTAACTTAATTCTAACCCTAACACTAATTCTAACCTTAACCCTAAACCCCCTAGAAATAGCATTTGACCTTGTGGGGACTAACAAAATGTCCCCAGCTGGTCAACTTTTTGTTCGTTTACTATTCTTGTAGGTACTTTTGGTCCCCACAAGAATAGTTAAATACGTCCACACAGACACACACACACACACACACACACACACACACACACACACACACACACACACACACACACACACACACACACACACACACACACACACACACACACACACACACACACACACACACACACACACACACACACACACACACACACACACACTATACTGTATTTATTGTATTTTATGTGTTCATTAACGTTTCTTAATGAGGGGAAATGTTTCTAGAAACAAGACCTAAACACTTTTGTTCTAGCCAAGTACCGAAGCAGCTGACCTAATCTAATCACGCTTTAGATTGAACCAAATTGATTGAATCAAATTGATTGAACCAAATTGATTGAACCAAATTGATTGAACCAAATTGATTGAACCAAATTGATTGAACCAAATTGATTGAACCAAATTGACTGAACCAAATTGATTGAACCAAATTGATTGAACCAAATTGATTGATTGAACCAAATTGATTGAACCAAATTGATTGAACCAAATTGACTGAACCAAATTGATTGAACCAAACTGATTGAACCAAATTGAACCAAATTGCCTTTGGTTCCCTGGGTCAGATCAAGAAGGCAGAGAATCATGTTGAATCAGGAGCTATACTCTATTGTCTCTGGCTGGCAGCTGGAACAACATCATACAGTCACTATGACCCCCCAGACTACCACTAGTCTAGTCTGGCTGGCTGCTGGAACAACATCATACAGTCACTATGACCCCCCAGACTACCACTAGTCTAGTCTGGCTGGCTGCTGGAACAACATCATACAGTCACTATGACCCCCCAGACTACCACTAGGCTAGTCTGGCTGCTGGAACAACATCATACAGTCACTATGACCCTCCAGACTACCACTAGTCTAGTCTGGCTGCTGGAACAACATCATACAGTCACTATGACCCTCCAGAATACCACTAGTCTAGTCTGGCTGCTGGAACAACATCATACAGTCACTATGTCTCTCCAGACTACCACTAGTCTAGTCTGGCTGGCTGGAACAACATCATACAGTCACTATGACCCTCCAGACTACCACTAGTCTAGTCTGGCTGCTGGAACAACATCATACAGTCACTATGACCCTCCAGACTACATCTAGTCTAGTCTGGCTGGCTGGAACAACATCATACAGTCACTATGACCCTCCAGAACACCACTAGTCTAGTCTGGCTGGCTGCTGGAACAACATCATACAGTCACTATGACCCCCCCAGACTACCACTAGTCTAGTCTGGCTGCTGGAACAACATCATACAGTCACTATGACCCCCCCAGACTACCACTAGTCTAGTCTGGCTGCTGGAACAACATCATACAGTCACTATGACCCCCCAGACTACCACTAGTCTAGTCTGGCTGCTGGAACAACATCATACAGTCACTATGACCCCCCAGACTACCACTAGTCTAGTCTGGCTGCTGGAACAACATCATACAGTCACTATGACCCTCCAGACTACCACTAGTCTAGTCTGGCTGCTGGAACAACATCATACAGTCACTATGACCCTCCAGACTACCACTAGTCTAGTCTGGCTGCTGGAACAACATCATACAGTCACTATGTCTCTCCAGACTACCACTAGTCTAGTCTGGCTGGCTGGAACAACATCATACAGTCACTATGACCCCCCAGACTACCACTAGTCTAGTCTGGCTGGCTGCTGGAACAACATCATACAGTCACTATGACCCACCAGACTACCACTAGACTAGTCTGGCTGCTGGAACAACATCATACAGTCACTCTGACCCCCCAGACTACCACTAGACTAGTCTGGCTGCTGGAACAACATCATACAGTCACTATGACCCACCAGACTACCACTAGACTAGTCTGGCTGCTGGAACAACATCATACAGTCACTCTGACCCCCCAGACTACCACTAGTCTAGGCTCCCTTACTGCATTACTGTGTACAGCAGGCTGCCCAATTCCTGTCCTGGAGGGCCGAAACACTTCTGGTTTTCATTCTCTCCTTCTAATCAAAGGGAAAGACCTAGTCAGTTGTACAACTTAATGCCTTCAACTGAAATGTGTCTTCCGCATCTAAGCCAACTCCTCTAAATCAGAGAGGTGCGGGGGGCTGCCTTTATCAACCTCCACGTCTTCGGCGCCCGGGGAACAGTGGGTTAACCGCCTTGCTCAGGGGCAGAACGACATATTTTTACCTTGTCAGCTCGGGATTCGATCCAGTAACCTTTCGGTTACTGGCCCAATGCCTCAGGGACTGATTCAGACCTGGGACACCAGGTGAGGGTAATTAACTGCCAGGTAGAATGAAAAACCAGGTGTTTGGGACCTCCAGGACTGGAATTGGGCAGCCCTGCTGTACACTGTAATACAGTATTCAGAAAGTAGTTTGAACATCTGAGTGCCAGAAGCCCAGGGCACTGTCTGCACTTTGTGGACTATTCCATTTGTTCCACTGAACCATGCAACCTCAATCAAATACTTCCATACTGACAAATGACCCTGTGTCTGCTGTTCCCAATCTGCAGGATGACCCAGTGTCGGCTGTTCCCTACCTGCAGGATGACCCAGTGTCTGCTGTTCCCTACCTGCAGGATGACCCAGTGTCTGCTGTTCCCTACCTGCAGGATGACCCAGTGTCGGCTGTTCCCTACCTGCAGGATGTCCCAGTGTCTGCTGTTCCCTACCTGCAGGATGACCCAGTGTCGGCTGTTCCCTACCTGCAGGATGACCCAGTGTCTGCTGTTCCCTACCTGCAGGATGACCCAGTGTCTGCTGTTCCCTACCTGCAGGATGACCCAGTGTCTGCTGTTCCCTACCTGCAGGATGACCCAGTGTCTGCTGTTCCCTACCTGCAGGATGACCCAGTGTCTGCTGTTCCCTACCTGCAGGATGACCCAGTGTCTGCTGTTCCCAATCTGCAGGATGACCCAGTGTCGGCTGTTCCCTACCTGCAGGATGTCCCAGTGTCTGCTGTTCCCTACCTGCAGGATGACCCAGTGTCGGCTGTTCCCTACCTGCAGGATGTCCCAGTGTCTGCTGTTCCCTACCTGCAGGATGTCCCAGTGTCTGCTGTTCCCTACCTGCATGATGTCACAGTGTCTGCTGTTCCCTACCTGCAGGATGACCCAGTGTCTGCTGTTCCCTACCTGCATGATGTCACAGTGTCTGCTGTTCCCTACCTGCAGGATGACCCAGTGTCGGCTGTTCCCTACCTGCAGGATGACCCAGTGTCTGCTGTTCTCTACCTGCAGGATAACACAGTGTCTGCTGTTCCCTACCTGCAGGATGACCCAGTGTCTGCTGTTCCCTACCTGCAGGATGTCCCAGTGTCTGCTGTTCCCTACCTGCAGGATGACCCAGTGTCGGCTGTTCCCTACCTGCAGGATGACCCAGTGTCTGCTGTTCCCTACCTGCAGGATGACCCAGTGTCTGCTGTTCCCTACCTGCAGGATGTCCCAGTGTCTGCTGTTCCCTACCTGCAGGATGACCCAGTGTCTGCTGTTCCCTACCTGCAGGATGTCCCAGTGTCGGCTGTTCCCTACCTGCAGGATGACCCAGTGTCTGCTGTTCCCTACCTGCAGGATGACCCAGTGTCTGCTGTTCCCTACCTGCAGGATGTCCCAGTGTCTGCTGTTCTCTACCTGCAGGATAACACAGTGTCTGCTGTTCTCTACCTGCAGGATGTCCCGGTGTCTGCTGTTCTCTGCCTGCAGGATGTCCCAGTGTCTGCTGTTCTCTGCCTGCAGGATGTCCCAGTGTCTGCTGTTCCCTACCTGCAGGATGACCCAGTGTCTGCTGTTCTCTACCTGCAGGATAACCCAGTGTCTGCTGTTCCCTACCTGCAGGATAACACAGTGTAGGCTGTTCCCTACCTGCAGGATGACCCAATGTCTGCTGTTCTCTACCTGCAGGATGACCCAGTGTCTGCTGTTCTCTGCCTGCAGGATGACCCAGTGTATGCTGTTCTCTACCTGCAGGATGACCCAGTGTCTGCTGTTCTCTGCCTGCAGGATGTCACAGTGTCTGCTGTTCCCTACCTGCAGGATGACCCAGTGTCTGCTGTTCCTTACCTGCAGGATGACCCAGTGTCTGCTGTTCCCTACATGCAGGATGACCCAGTGTCTGCTGTTCCCTACCTGCAGGATGACCCAGTGTCTGCTGTTCCCTACCTGCAGGGTGACCCAGTGTCTGCTGTTCCCTACCTGCAGGATGACCCAGTGTCTGCTGTTCCCTACCTGCAGGATGTCCCAGTGTCTGCTGTTCCCTACCTGCAGGATGACCCAGTGTCTGCTGTTCCCTACCTGCAGGATGTCCCAGTGTCGGCTGTTCCCTACCTGCAGGATGACCCAGTGTCTGCTGTTCCCTACCTGCAGGATGACCCAGTGTCTGCTGTTCCCTACCTGCAGGATGTCCCAGTGTCTGCTGTTCTCTACCTGCAGGATAACACAGTGTCTGCTGTTCTCTACCTGCAGGATGTCCCGGTGTCTGCTGTTCTCTGCCTGCAGGATGTCCCAGTGTCTGCTGTTCTCTGCCTGCAGGATGTCCCAGTGTCTGCTGTTCCCTACCTGCAGGATGACCCAGTGTCTGCTGTTCTCTACCTGCAGGATAACCCAGTGTCTGCTGTTCCCTACCTGCAGGATAACACAGTGTAGGCTGTTCCCTACCTGCAGGATGACCCAATGTCTGCTGTTCTCTACCTGCAGGATGACCCAGTGTCTGCTGTTCTCTGCCTGCAGGATGACCCAGTGTCTGCTGTTCTCTACCTGCAGGATGACCCAGTGTCTGCTGTTCTCTGCCTGCAGGATGTCACAGTGTCTGCTGTTCCCTACCTGCAGGATGACCCAGTGTCTGCTGTTCCCTACCTGCAGGATGACCCAGTGTCTGCTGTTCCCTACCTGCAGGATGACCCAGTGTCTGCTGTTCCCTACCTGCAGGATGACCCAGTGTCTGCTGTTCTCTGCTTGCAGGATGTCCCAGTGTCTGCTGTTCCCTACCTGCAGGATGTCCCAGTGTCTGCTGTTCTCTGCCTGCAGGATGTCCCAGTGTCTGCTGTTCCCTACCTGCAGGATGACCCAGTGTCTGCTGTTCTCTACCTGCAGGATAACACAGTGTCTGCTGTTCCCTACCTGCAGGATAACACAGTGTCTGCTGTTCCCTACCTGCAGGATGTCCCAGTGTCTGCTGTTCCCTACCTGTAGGATGACCCAGTGTCGGCTGTTCCCAATCTGCAGGATGACCCAGTGTCTGCTGTTCCCTACCTGCAGGATAACACAGTGTCGGCTGTTCCCTACCTGCAGGATGACCCAGTGTCTGCTGTTCTCTACCTGCAGGATGACCCAGTGTCTGCTGTTCTCTGCCTGCAGGATAACACAGTGTCTGATGTTCCCTACCTGCAGGATAACACAGTGTCTGCTGTTCTCTACCTGCAGGATAACACAGTGTCTGCTGTTCTCTGCCTGCAGGATGACCCAGTGTCTGCTGTTCCCTACCTGCAGGATATCCCAGTGTCTGCTGTTCTCTGCCTGCAGGATGACCCAGTGTCTACTGTTCCCTACCTGCAGGATGACCCAGTGTCGGCTGTTCCCTACCTGCAGGATAACACAGTGTCTGCTGTTCCCTACCTGCAGGATAACACAGTGTCTGCTGTTCCCTACCTGCAGGATGTCCCAGTGTCTGCTGTTCCCTACCTGCAGGATGACCCAGTGTCTGCTGTTCCCTACCTGCAGGATGACCCAGTGTCTGCTGTTCCCTACCTGCAGGATGTCCCAGTGTCTGCTGTTCCCTACCTGCAGGATAACACAGTGTCTGCTGTTCCCTACCTGCAGGATGTCCCAGTGTCTGCTGTTCCCTACCTGCAGGATGTCCCAGTGTCTGCTGTTCCCTACCTGCAGGATGACCCAGTGTCTGCTGTTCTCTACCTGCAGGATAACACAGTGTCTGCTGTTCCCTACCTGCAGGATAACACAGTGTCTGCTGTTCCCTACCTGCAGGATGTCCCAGTGTCTGCTGTTCCCTACCTGTAGGATGACCCAGTGTCGGCTGTTCCCAATCTGCAGGATGACCCAGTGTCTGCTGTTCCCTACCTGCAGGATAACACAGTGTCGGCTGTTCCCTACCTGCAGGATGACCCAGTGTCTGCTGTTCTCTACCTGCAGGATGACCCAGTGTCTGCTGTTCTCTGCCTGCAGGATAACACAGTGTCTGATGTTCCCTACCTGCAGGATAACACAGTGTCTGCTGTTCTCTACCTGCAGGATAACACAGTGTCTGCTGTTCTCTGCCTGCAGGATGACCCAGTGTCTGCTGTTCCCTACCTGCAGGATGTCCCAGTGTCTGCTGTTCTCTGCCTGCAGGATGACCCAGTGTCTGCTGTTCCCTACCTGCAGGATGACCCAGTGTCGGATGTTCCCTACCTGCAGGATAACACAGTGTCTGCTGTTCCCTACCTGCAGGATGTCCCAGTGTCTGCTGTTCCCTACCTGCAGGATGTCCCAGTGTCTGCTGTTCCCTACCTGCAGGATGACCCAGTGTCTGCTGTTCCCTACCTGCAGGATGACCCAATGTCTGCTGTTCCCTACCTGCAGGATGTCCCAGTGTCTGCTGTTCCCTACCTGCAGGATAACACAGTGTCTGCTGGTCCCTACCTGCAGGATGTCCCAGTGTCTGCTGTTAACTACCTGCAGGATGTCCCAGTGTCTGCTGTTCCCTACCTGCAGGATGACCCAGTGTCTGCTGTTCCCTACCTGCAGGATGTCCCAGTGTCTGCTGTTCCCTACCTGCAGGATGTCCCAGTGTCTGCTGTTCTCTGCCTGCAGGATGACCCATTGTCTGCTGTTCTCTGCCTGCAGGATGTCCCAGTGTCTGCTGTTCCCTACCTGCAGGATGACCCAGTGTCTGCTGTTCCCTACCTGCAGGATGACCCAGTGTCTGCTGTTCCCTACCTGCAGGATGTCCCAGTGTCTGCTGTTCTCTGCCTGCAGGATGTCCCAGTGTCTGCTGTTCCCTACCTGCAGGATGACCCAGTGTCTGCTGTTCTCTACCTGCAGGATGACCCAGTGTCTGCTGTTCCCTACCTGCAGGATAACACAGTGTCTGCTGTTCCCTACCTGCAGGATGTCCCAGTGTCTGCTGTTCCCTACCTGCAGGATGTCAAAGTGTCTGCTGTTCCCTACCTGCAGGATGACCCAGTGTCTGCTGTTCCCTACCTGCAGGTTAATCAGTGTCTGCTGTTCCCTACCTGCAGGATGTCCCAGTGTCTGCAGTTCTCTGCCTGCAGGATGACCCAGTGTCTGCTGTTCTCTGCCTGCAGGATGTCCCAGTGTCTGCTGTTCCCTACCTGCAGGATGACCCAGTGTCTACTGTTCCCTACCTGCAGGATGTCCCAGTGTCTGCTGTTCCCTACCTGCAGGATAACACAGTGTCTGCTGTTCCCTACCTGCAGGATGTCCCAGTGTCTGCTGTTCTCTACCTGCAGGATGACCCAGTGTCTACTGTTCTCTACCTGCAGGATGACACAGTGTCTGCTGTTCCCTACCTGCAGGATGACCCAGTGTCTGCTGTTCTCTACCTGCAGGATGACACAGTGTCTGCTGTTCCCTACCTGCAGGATGACCCAGTGTCTACTGTTCTCTACCTGCAGGATAACACAGTGTCTGCTGTTCCCTACCTGCAGGATGACCCAGTGTCTGCTGTTCCCTACCTGCAGGATGTCCCAGTGTCTGCTGTTCCCTACCTGTAGGATGACCCAGTGTCGGCTGTTCCCAATCTGCAGGATGACCCAGTGTCTGCTGTTCCCTACCTGCAGGATAACACAGTGTCGGGTGTTCCCTACCTGCAGGATGACCCAATGTCTGCTATTCTCTACCTGCAGGATGACCCAGTGTCTGCTGTTCTCTGCCTGCAGGATAACACAGTGTCGGCTGTTCCCTACCTGCAGGATGACCCAGTGTCTGCTGTTCTCTACCTGCAGGATGACCCAGTGTCTGCTGTTCTCTGCCTGCAGGATAACACAGTGTCTGATGTTCCCTACCTGCAGGATAACACAGTGTCTGCTGTTCTCTACCTGCAGGATAACACAGTGTCTGCTGTTCTCTGCCTGCAGGATGACCCAGTGTCTGCTGTTCCCTACCTGCAGGATAACCCAGTGTCTGCTGTTCTCTGCCTGCAGGATGACCCAGTGTCTGCTGTTCCCTACCTGCAGGATGACCCAGTGTCGGATGTTCCCTACCTGCAGGATAACACAGTGTCTGCTGTTCCCTACCTGCAGGATAACACAGTGTCTGCTGTTCCCTACCTGCAGGATGTCCCAGTGTCTGCTGTTCCCTACCTGCAGGATGACCCAGTGTCTGCTGTTCCCTACCTGCAGGATGACCCAATGTCTGCTGTTCCCTACCTGCAGGATGTCCCAGTGTCTGCTGTTCCCTACCTGCAGGATAACACAGTGTCTGCTGGTCCCTACCTGCAGGATGTCCCAGTGTCTGCTGTTCCCTACCTGCAGGATGACCCAGTGTCTGCTGTTCCCTACCTGCAGGATGACCCAGTGTCTGCTGTTCCCTACCTGCAGGATGTCCCAGTGTCTGCTGTTCTCTGCCTGCAGGATGTCCCAGTGTCTGCTGTTCCCTACCTGCAGGATGACCCAGTGTCTGCTGTTCTCTACCTGCAGGATGACCCAGTGTCTGCTGTTCCCTACCTGCAGGATAACACAGTGTCTGCTGTTCCCTACCTGCAGGATGTCCCATTGTCTGCTGTTCCCTACCTGCAGGATGTCAAAGTGTCTGCTGTTCCCTACCTGCAGGATGACCCAGTGTCTGCTGTTCCCTACCTGCAGGTTTCCCAGTGTCTGCTGTTCCCTACCTGCAGGATGTCCCAGTGTCTGCAGTTCTCTGCCTGCAGGATGACCCAGTGTCTGCTGTTCTCTGCCTGCAGGATGTCCCAGTGTCTGCTGTTCCCTACCTGCAGGATGACCCAGTGTCTACTGTTCCCTACCTGCAGGATGTCCCAGTGTCTGCTGTTCCCTACCTGCAGGATAACACAGTGTCTGCTGTTCCCTACCTGCAGGATGTCCCAGTGTCTGCTGTTCTCTACCTGCAGGATGACCCAGTGTCTACTGCTCTCTACCTGCAGGATGACACAGTGTCTGCTGTTCCCTACCTGCAGGATGACCCAGTGTCTGCTGTTCTCTACCTGCAGGATGACACAGTGTCTGCTGTTCCCTACCTGCAGGATGACCCAGTGTCTACTGTTCTCTACCTGCAGGATAACACAGTGTCTGCTGTTCCCTACCTGCAGGATGACCCAGTGTCTGCTGTTCCCTACCTGCAGGATGTCCCAGTGTCTGCTGTTCCCTACCTGTAGGATGACCCAGTGTCGGCTGTTCCCAATCTGCAGGATGACCCAGTGTCTGCTGTTCCCTACCTGCAGGATAACACAGTGTCGGGTGTTCCCTACCTGCAGGATGACCCAATGTCTGCTATTCTCTACCTGCAGGATGACCCAGTGTCTGCTGTTCTCTGCCTGCAGGATAACACAGTGTCGGCTGTTCCCTACCTGCAGGATGACCCAGTGTCTGCTGTTCTCTACCTGCAGGATGACCCAGTGTCTGCTGTTCTCTGCCTGCTGGATAACACAGTGTCTGATGTTCCCTACCTGCAGGATAACACAGTGTCTGCTGTTCTCTACCTGCAGGATAACACAGTGTCTGCTGTTCTCTGCCTGCAGGATGACCCAGTGTCTGCTGTTCCCTACCTGCAGGATGTCCCAGTGTCTGCTGTTCTCTGCCTGCAGGATGACCCAGTGTCTGCTGTTCCCTACCTGCAGGATGACCCAGTGTCGGATGTTCCCTACCTGCAGGATAACACAGTGTCTGCTGTTCCCTACCTGCAGGATAACACAGTGTCTGCTGTTCCCTACCTGCAGGATGTCCCAGTGTCTGCTGTTCCCTACCTGCAGGATGACCCAGTGTCTGCTGTTCCCTACCTGCAGGATGACCCAATGTCTGCTGTTCCCTACCTGCAGGATGTCCCAGTGTCTGCTGTTCCCTACCTGCAGGATAACACAGTGTCTGCTGGTCCCTACCTGCAGGATGTCCCAGTGTCTGCTGTTCCCTACCTGCAGGATGACCCAGTGTCTGCTGTTCCCTACCTGCAGGATGACCCAGTGTCTGCTGTTCCCTACCTGCAGGATGTCCCAGTGTCTGCTGTTCTCTGCCTGCAGGATGTCCCAGTGTCTGCTGTTCCCTACCTGCAGGATGACCCAGTGTCTGCTGTTCTCTACCTGCAGGATGACCCAGTGTCTGCTGTTCCCTACCTGCAGGATAACACAGTGTCTGCTGTTCCCTACCTGCAGGATGTCCCAGTGTCTGCTGTTCCCTACCTGCAGGATGTCAAAGTGTCTGCTGTTCCCTACCTGCAGGATGACCCAGTGTCTGCTGTTCCCTACCTGCAGGTTTCCCAGTGTCTGCTGTTCCCTACCTGCAGGATGTCCCAGTGTCTGCAGTTCTCTGCCTGCAGGATGACCCAGTGTCTGCTGTTCTCTGCCTGCAGGATGTCCCAGTGTCTGCTGTTCCCTACCTGCAGGATGACCCAGTGTCTACTGTTCCCTACCTGCAGGATGTCCCAGTGTCTGCTGTTCCCTACCTGCAGGATAACACAGTGTCTGCTGTTCCCTACCTGCAGGATGTCCCAGTGTCTGCTGTTCTCTACCTGCAGGATGACCCAGTGTCTACTGTTCTCTACCTGCAGGATGACACAGTGTCTGCTGTTCCCTACCTGCAGGATGACCCAGTGTCTGCTGTTCTCTACCTGCAGGATGACACAGTGTCTGCTGTTCCCTACCTGCAGGATGACCCAGTGTCTACTGTTCTCTACCTGCAGGATAACACAGTGTCTGCTGTTCCCTACCTGCAGGATGACCCAGTGTCTGCTGTTCCCTACCTGCAGGATGTCCCAGTGTCTGCTGTTCCCTACCTGTAGGATGACCCAGTGTCGGCTGTTCCCAATCTGCAGGATGACCCAGTGTCTGCTGTTCCCTACCTGCAGGATAACACAGTGTCGGGTGTTCCCTACCTGCAGGATGACCCAGTGTCTGCTGTTCTCTGCCTGCAGGATAACACAGTGTCTGATGTTCCCTACCTGCAGGATAACACAGTGTCTGCTGTTCTCTACCTGCAGGATAACACAGTGTCTGCTGTTCTCTGCCTGCAGGATGACCTAGTGTCTGCTGTTCCCTACCTGCAGGATGTCCCAGTGTCTGCTGTTCTCTGCCTGCAGGATGACCCAGTGTCTGCTGTTCCCTACCTGCAGGATGACCCAGTGTCTGCTGTTCCCTACCTGCAGGATATAACAGTGTCTGCTGTTCCCTACCTGCAGGATAACACAGTGTCTGCTGTTCCCTACCTGCAGGATGTCCCAGTGTCTGCTGTTCTCTGCCTGCAGGATAACACAGTGTCTGCTGTTCCCTACCTGCAGGATGTCCCAGTGTCTGCAGTTCCCTACCTGCAAGATGTCCCAGTGTCTGCTGTTCTCTGCCTGCAGGATGTGCCAGTGTCTGCTGTTCCCTACCTGCAGGATGACCCAGTGTCTGCTGTTCTCTACCTGCAGGGTGACCCAGTGTCTGCTGTTCCCTACCTGCAGGATGTCCCAGTGTCTGCTGTTCCCTACCTGCAGGGTGACCCAGTGTCTGCTGTTCCCTACCTGCAGGATGACCCAGTGTCTGCTGTTCCCTACCTGCAGGGTGACCCAGTGTCTGCTGTTCCCTACCTGCAGGATGTCCCAGTGTCTGCTGTTCTCTGCCTGCAGGATGTCCCAGTGTCTGCTGTTCCCTACCTGCAGGATGACCCAGTGTCTGCTGTTCTCTACCTGCAGGATGACCCAGTGTCTGCTGTTCCCTACCTGCAGGATAACACAGTGTCTGCTGTTCCCTACCTGCAGGATGTCCCAGTGTCTGCTGTTCCCTACCTGCAGGATGTCAAAGTGTCTGCTGTTCCCTACCTGCAGGATGACCCAGTGTCTGCTGTTCCCTACCTGCAGGTTTCCCAGTGTCTGCTGTTCCCTACCTGCAGGATGTCCCAGTGTCTGCAGTTCTCTGCCTGCAGGATGACCCAGTGTCTGCTGTTCTCTGCCTGCAGGATGTCCCAGTGTCTGCTGTTCCCTACCTGCAGGATGACCCAGTGTCTACTGTTCCCTACCTGCAGGATGTCCCAGTGTCTGCTGTTCCCTACCTGCAGGATAACACAGTGTCTGCTGTTCCCTACCTGCAGGATGTCCCAGTGTCTGCTGTTCTCTACCTGCAGGATGACCCAGTGTCTACTGTTCTCTACCTGCAGGATGACACAGTGTCTGCTGTTCCCTACCTGCAGGATGACCCAGTGTCTGCTGTTCTCTACCTGCAGGATGACACAGTGTCTGCTGTTCCCTACCTGCAGGATGACCCAGTGTCTACTGTTCTCTACCTGCAGGATAACACAGTGTCTGCTGTTCCCTACCTGCAGGATGACCCAGTGTCTGCTGTTCCCTACCTGCAGGATGTCCCAGTGTCTGCTGTTCCCTACCTGTAGGATGACCCAGTGTCGGCTGTTCCCAATCTGCAGGATGACCCAGTGTCTGCTGTTCCCTACCTGCAGGATAACACAGTGTCGGGTGTTCCCTACCTGCAGGATGACCCAGTGTCTGCTGTTCTCTGCCTGCAGGATAACACAGTGTCTGATGTTCCCTACCTGCAGGATAACACAGTGTCTGCTGTTCTCTACCTGCAGGATAACACAGTGTCTGCTGTTCTCTGCCTGCAGGATGACCTAGTGTCTGCTGTTCCCTACCTGCAGGATGTCCCAGTGTCTGCTGTTCTCTGCCTGCAGGATGACCCAGTGTCTGCTGTTCCCTACCTGCAGGATGACCCAGTGTCGGCTGTTCCCTACCTGCAGGATATAACAGTGTCTGCTGTTCCCTACCTGCAGGATAACACAGTGTCTGCTGTTCCCTACCTGCAGGATGTCCCAGTGTCTGCTGTTCTCTGCCTGCAGGATAACACAGTGTCTGCTGTTCCCTACCTGCAGGATGTCCCAGTGTCTGCAGTTCCCTACCTGCAAGATGTCCCAGTGTCTGCTGTTCTCTGCCTGCAGGATGTGCCAGTGTCTGCTGTTCCCTACCTGCAGGATGACCCAGTGTCTGCTGTTCTCTACCTGCAGGGTGACCCAGTGTCGGCTGTTCTCTACCTGCAGGGTGACCCAGTGTCTGCTGTTCCCTACCTGCAGGATGTCCCAGTGTCTGCTGTTCCCTACCTGCAGGGTGACCCAGTGTCTGCTGTTCCCTACCTGCAGGATGACCCAGTGTCTGCTGTTCCCTACCTGCAGGGTGACCCAGTGTCTGCTGTTCCCTACCTGCAGGATGTCCCAGTGTCTGCTGTTCCCTACCTGCAGGGTGACCCAGTGTCTGCTGTTCCCTACCTGCAGGATGACACAGTGTCTGCTGTTCCCTACCTGCAGGATGACCCAGTGTCTGCTGTTCTCTGCCTGCAGGATGTCCCAGTGTCTGCTGTTCCCTACCTGCAGGATGACCCAGTGTCTGCTGTTCTCTACCTGCAGGATGACCCAGTGTCTGCTGTTCCCTACCTGCAGTATGTCCCAGTGTCTGCTGTTCCCTACCTGCAGGATGACCCAGTGTCTGCTGTTCCCTACCTGCGGGATGACTCAGTGTCTGCTGTTCTCTACCTGCAGGATAACACAGTGTCTGCTGTTCCCTACCTGCAGGATGACCCAGTGTCTGCTGTTCCCTACCTGCAGGATGACCCAGTGTCTGCTGTTCTCTGCCTGCAGGATTTCCCAGTGTCTGCTGTTCCCTACCTGCAGGATGACCCAGTGTCTGCTGTCCTCTACCTGCAGGATGACCCAGTGTCTGCTGTTCCCTACCTGCAGGATGTCCCAGTGTCTGCTGTTCCCTACCTGCAGGATGACCCAGTGTCTGCTGTTCCCTACCTGCAGGATGACCCAGTGTCTGCTGTACTCTACCTGCAGGATGACCCAGTGTCTGCTGTTCCCTACCTGCAGGATGTCCCAGTGTCTGCTGTTCTCTGCCTGCAGGATGTCCCAGTGTCTGCTGTTCCCTACCTGCAGGATGTCCCAGTGTCTGCTGTTCTCTGCCTGCAGGATGTCCCAGTGTCTGCTGTTCCCTACCTGCAGGATGACACAGTGTCTGCTGTTCTCTACCTGCAGGATAACACAGTGTCTGCTGTTCCCTACCTGCAGGATAACACAGTGTCTGCTGTTCCCTACCTGCAGGATGTCCCAGTGTCTGCTGTTCCCTACCTGCAGGATAACACAGTGTCTGCTGTTCCCTAACTGCAGGATAACACAGTGTCTGCTGTTCCCTACCTGCAGGATGACCCAGTGTCTGCTGTTCTCTGCCTGCAGGATGACCCAGTGTCTGCTGTTCCCTACCTGCAGGATAACACAGTGTCTGCTGTTCCCTACCTGCAGGATAACACAGTGTCTGCTGTTCCCTACCTGCAGGATGTCACAGTGTCTGCTGTTCCCTACCTGCAGGATGACCCAGTGTCTGCTGTTCTCTACCTGCAGGATAACACAGTGTCTGCTGTTCTCTACCTGCAGGATGACCCAGTGTCTGCTGTTCCCTACCTGCAGGATGACCCAGTGTCTGCTGTTCCCTACCTGCAGGATGTCCCAGTGTCGGCTGTTCCCTACCTGCAGGATGACCCAGTGTCTGCTGTTCCCTACCTGCAGGATGACCCAGTGTCTGCTGTTCCCTACCTGCAGGATGTCCCAGTGTCTGCTGTTCCCTACCTGCAGGATGACCCAGTGTCTGCTGTTCCCTACCTGCAGGATGACCCAGTGTCTGCTGTTCCCTACCTGCAGGATGACCCAGTGTCTGCTGTTCCCTACCTGCAGGATGACCCAGTGTCTGCTGTTCCCTACCTGCAGGATGTCCCAGTGTCGGCTGTTCCCTACCTGCAGGATGACCCAGTGTCTGCTGTTCCCTACCTGCAGGATGTCCCAGTGTCGGCTGTTCCCTACCTGCAGGATGTCCCAGTGTCTGCAGTTCCCTACCTGCAAGATGTCCCAGTGTCTGCTGTTCTCTGCCTGCAGGATGTGCCAGTGTCTGCTGTTCCCTACCTGCAGGATGACCCAGTGTCTGCTGTTCTCTACCTGCAGGGTGACCCAGTGTCTGCTGTTCCCTACCTGCAGGATGTCCCAGTGTCTGCTGTTCCCTACCTGCAGGGTGACCCAGTGTCTGCTGTTCCCTACCTGCAGGATGACCCAGTGTCTGCTGTTCCCTACCTGCAGGGTGACCCAGTGTCTGCTGTTCCCTACCTGCAGGATGTCCCAGTGTCTGCTGTTCTCTGCCTGCAGGATGTCCCAGTGTCTGCTGTTCCCTACCTGCAGGATGACCCAGTGTCTGCTGTTCCCTACCTGCAGGATGACCCAGTGTCTGCTGTTCCCTACCTGCAGGATAACACAGTGTCTGCTGTTCCCTACCTGCAGGATGTCCCAGTGTCGGCTGTTCTCTACCTGCAGGATGTCAAAGTGTCTGCTGTTCCCTACCTGCAGGATGACCCAGTGTCTGCTGTTCCCTACCTGCAGGTTTCCCAGTGTCTGCTGTTCCCTACCTGCAGGATGTCCCAGTGTCTGCAGTTCTCTGCCTGCAGGATGACCCAGTGTCTGCTGTTCTCTGCCTGCAGGATGTCCCAGTGTCTGCTGTTCCCTACCTGCAGGATGACCCAGTGTCTACTGTTCCCTACCTGCAGGATGTCCCAGTGTCTGCTGTTCCCTACCTGCAGGATAACACAGTGTCTGCTGTTCCCTACCTGCAGGATGTCCCAGTGTCTGCTGTTCTCTACCTGCAGGATGACCCAGTGTCTACTGTTCTCTACCTGCAGGATGACACAGTGTCTGCTGTTCCCTACCTGCAGGATGACCCAGTGTCTGCTGTTCTCTACCTGCAGGATGACACAGTGTCTGCTGTTCCCTACCTGCAGGATGACCCAGTGTCTACTGTTCTCTACCTGCAGGATAACACAGTGTCTGCTGTTCCCTACCTGCAGGATGACCCAGTGTCTGCTGTTCCCTACCTGCAGGATGTCCCAGTGTCTGCTGTTCCCTACCTGTAGGATGACCCAGTGTCGGCTGTTCCCAATCTGCAGGATGACCCAGTGTCTGCTGTTCCCTACCTGCAGGATAACACAGTGTCGGGTGTTCCCTACCTGCAGGATGACCCAGTGTCTGCTGTTCTCTGCCTGCAGGATAACACAGTGTCTGATGTTCCCTACCTGCAGGATAACACAGTGTCTGCTGTTCTCTACCTGCAGGATAACACAGTGTCTGCTGTTCTCTGCCTGCAGGATGACCTAGTGTCTGCTGTTCCCTACCTGCAGGATGTCCCAGTGTCTGCTGTTCTCTGCCTGCAGGATGACCCAGTGTCTGCTGTTCCCTACCTGCAGGATGACCCAGTGTCGGCTGTTCCCTACCTGCAGGATATAACAGTGTCTGCTGTTCCCTACCTGCAGGATAACACAGTGTCTGCTGTTCCCTACCTGCAGGATGTCCCAGTGTCTGCTGTTCTCTGCCTGCAGGATAACACAGTGTCTGCTGTTCCCTACCTGCAGGATGTCCCAGTGTCTGCAGTTCCCTACCTGCAAGATGTCCCAGTGTCTGCTGTTCTCTGCCTGCAGGATGTGCCAGTGTCTGCTGTTCCCTACCTGCAGGATGACCCAGTGTCTGCTGTTCTCTACCTGCAGGGTGACCCAGTGTCGGCTGTTCTCTACCTGCAGGGTGACCCAGTGTCTGCTGTTCCCTACCTGCAGGATGTCCCAGTGTCTGCTGTTCCCTACCTGCAGGGTGACCCAGTGTCTGCTGTTCCCTACCTGCAGGATGACCCAGTGTCTGCTGTTCCCTACCTGCAGGGTGACCCAGTGTCTGCTGTTCCCTACCTGCAGGATGTCCCAGTGTCTGCTGTTCCCTACCTGCAGGGTGACCCAGTGTCTGCTGTTCCCTACCTGCAGGATGACACAGTGTCTGCTGTTCCCTACCTGCAGGATGACCCAGTGTCTGCTGTTCTCTGCCTGCAGGATGTCCCAGTGTCTGCTGTTCCCTACCTGCAGGATGACCCAGTGTCTGCTGTTCTCTACCTGCAGGATGACCCAGTGTCTGCTGTTCCCTACCTGCAGTATGTCCCAGTGTCTGCTGTTCCCTACCTGCAGGATGACCCAGTGTCTGCTGTTCCCTACCTGCGGGATGACTCAGTGTCTGCTGTTCTCTACCTGCAGGATAACACAGTGTCTGCTGTTCCCTACCTGCAGGATGACCCAGTGTCTGCTGTTCCCTACCTGCAGGATGACCCAGTGTCTGCTGTTCTCTGCCTGCAGGATTTCCCAGTGTCTGCTGTTCCCTACCTGCAGGATGACCCAGTGTCTGCTGTCCTCTACCTGCAGGATGACCCAGTGTCTGCTGTTCCCTACCTGCAGGATGTCCCAGTGTCTGCTGTTCCCTACCTGCAGGATGACCCAGTGTCTGCTGTTCCCTACCTGCAGGATGACCCAGTGTCTGCTGTACTCTACCTGCAGGATGACCCAGTGTCTGCTGTTCCCTACCTGCAGGATGTCCCAGTGTCTGCTGTTCTCTGCCTGCAGGATGTCCCAGTGTCTGCTGTTCCCTACCTGCAGGATGTCCCAGTGTCTGCTGTTCTCTGCCTGCAGGATGTCCCAGTGTCTGCTGTTCCCTACCTGCAGGATGACACAGTGTCTGCTGTTCTCTACCTGCAGGATAACACAGTGTCTGCTGTTCCCTACCTGCAGGATAACACAGTGTCTGCTGTTCCCTACCTGCAGGATGTCCCAGTGTCTGCTGTTCCCTACCTGCAGGATAACACAGTGTCTGCTGTTCCCTAACTGCAGGATAACACAGTGTCTGCTGTTCCCTACCTGCAGGATGACCCAGTGTCTGCTGTTCTCTGCCTGCAGGATGACCCAGTGTCTGCTGTTCCCTACCTGCAGGATAACACAGTGTCTGCTGTTCCCTACCTGCAGGATAACACAGTGTCTGCTGTTCCCTACCTGCAGGATGTCACAGTGTCTGCTGTTCCCTACCTGCAGGATGACCCAGTGTCTGCTGTTCTCTGCCTGCAGGATAACACAGTGTCTGCTGTTCTCTACCTGCAGGATGACCCAGTGTCTGCTGTTCCCTACCTGCAGGATGACCCAGCGTCTGCTGTTCCCTACCTGCAGGATGTCCCAGTGTCGGCTGTTCCCTACCTGCAGGATGACCCAGTGTCTGCTGTTCCCTACCTGCAGAATGACCCAGTGTCTGCTGTTCCCTACCTGCAGGATGTCCCAGTGTCTGCTGTTCCCTACCTGCAGGATGACCCAGTGTCTGCTGTTCCCTACCTGCAGGATGACCCAGTGTCTGCTGTTCCCTACCTTCAGGATGACCCAGTGTCTGCTGTTCCCTACCTGCAGGATGACCCAGTGTCTGCTGTTCCCTACCTGCAGGATGTCCCAGTGTCGGCTGTTCTCTACCTGCAGGATAACACAGTGTCTGCTGTTCCCTACCTGCAGGATGACCCAGTGTCTGCTGTTCCCTACCTGCAGGATGACCCAGTGTCTGCTGTTCCCTACCTGCAGGATGTCAAAGTGTCTGCTGTTCCCTACCTGCAGGATGACCCAGTGTCTGCTGTTCCCTACCTGCAGGTTTCCCAGTGTCTGCTGTTCCCTACCTGCAGGATGTCCCAGTGTCTGCAGTTCTCTGCCTGCAGGATGACCCAGTGTCTGCTGTTCTCTGCCTGCAGGATGTCCCAGTGTCTGCTGTTCCCTACCTGCAGGATGACCCAGTGTCTACTGTTCCCTACCTGCAGGATGTCCCAGTGTCTGCTGTTCCCTACCTGCAGGATAACACAGTGTCTGCTGTTCCCTACCTGCAGGATGTCCCAGTGTCTGCTGTTCTCTACCTGCAGGATGACCCAGTGTCTACTGTTCTCTACCTGCAGGATGACACAGTGTCTGCTGTTCCCTACCTGCAGGATGACCCAGTGTCTGCTGTTCTCTACCTGCAGGATGACACAGTGTCTGCTGTTCCCTACCTGCAGGATGACCCAGTGTCGGCTGTTCTCTACCTGCAGGATAACACAGTGTCTGCTGTTCCCTACCTGCAGGATGACCCAGTGTCTGCTGTTCCCTACCTGCAGGATGTCCCAGTGTCTGCTGTTCCCTACCTGTAGGATGACCCAGTGTCGGCTGTTCCCAATCTGCAGGATGACCCAGTGTCTGCTGTTCCCTACCTGCAGGATAACACAGTGTCGGGTGTTCCCTACCTGCAGGATGACCCAGTGTCTGCTGTTCTCTGCCTGCAGGATAACACAGTGTCTGATGTTCCCTACCTGCAGGATAACACAGTGTCTGCTGTTCTCTACCTGCAGGATAACACAGTGTCTGCTGTTCTCTGACTGCAGGATGACCTAGTGTCTGCTGTTCCCTACCTGCAGGATGTCCCAGTGTCTGCTGTTCTCTGCCTGCAGGATGACCCAGTGTCTGCTGTTCCCTACCTGCAGGATGACCCAGTGTCGGCTGTTCCCTACCTGCAGGATATAACAGTGTCTGCTGTTCCCTACCTGCAGGATAACACAGTGTCTGCTGTTCCCTACCTGCAGGATGTCCCAGTGTCTGCTGTTCTCTGCCTGCAGGATAACACAGTGTCTGCTGTTCCCTACCTGCAGGATGTCCCAGTGTCTGCAGTTCCCTACCTGCAAGATGTCCCAGTGTCTGCTGTTCTCTGCCTGCAGGATGTGCCAGTGTCTGCTGTTCCCTACCTGCAGGATGACCCAGTGTTTGCTGTTCTCTACCTGCAGGGTGACCCAGTGTCGGCTGTTCTCTACCTGCAGGGTGACCCAGTGTCTGCTGTTCCCTACCTGCAGGATGTCCCAGTGTCTGCTGTTCCCTACCTGCAGGGTGACCCAGTGTCTGCTGTTCCCTACCTGCAGGATGACCCAGTGTCTGCTGTTCCCTACCTGCAGGGTGACCCAGTGTCTGCTGTTCCCTACCTGCAGGATGTCCCAGTGTCTGCTGTTCCCTACCTGCAGGGTGACCCAGTGTCTGCTGTTCCCTACCTGCAGGATGACACAGTGTCTGCTGTTCCCTACCTGCAGGATGACCCAGTGTCTGCTGTTCTCTGCCTGCAGGATGTCCCAGTGTCTGCTGTTCCCTACCTGCAGGATGACCCAGTGTCTGCTGTTCTCTACCTGCAGGATGACCCAGTGTCTGCTGTTCCCTACCTGCAGTATGTCCCAGTGTCTGCTGTTCCCTACCTGCAGGATGACCCAGTGTCTGCTGTTCCCTACCTGCGGGATGACTCAGTGTCTGCTGTTCTCTACCTGCAGGATAACACAGTGTCTGCTGTTCCCTACCTGCAGGATGACCCAGTGTCTGCTGTTCCCTACCTGCAGGATGACCCAGTGTCTGCTGTTCTCTGCCTGCAGGATTTCCCAGTGTCTGCTGTTCCCTACCTGCAGGATGACCCAGTGTCTGCTGTCCTCTACCTGCAGGATGACCCAGTGTCTGCTGTTCCCTACCTGCAGGATGTCCCAGTGTCTGCTGTTCCCTACCTGCAGGATGACCCAGTGTCTGCTGTTCCCTACCTGCAGGATGACCCAGTGTCTGCTGTACTCTACCTGCAGGATGACCCAGTGTCTGCTGTTCCCTACCTGCAGGATGTCCCAGTGTCTGCTGTTCTCTGCCTGCAGGATGTCCCAGTGTCTGCTGTTCCCTACCTGCAGGATGTCCCAGTGTCTGCTGTTCTCTGCCTGCAGGATGTCCCAGTGTCTGCTGTTCCCTACCTGCAGGATGACACAGTGTCTGCTGTTCTCTACCTGCAGGATAACACAGTGTCTGCTGTTCCCTACCTGCAGGATAACACAGTGTCTGCTGTTCCCTACCTGCAGGATGTCCCAGTGTCTGCTGTTCCCTACCTGCAGGATAACACAGTGTCTGCTGTTCCCTAACTGCAGGATAACACAGTGTCTGCTGTTCCCTACCTGCAGGATGACCCAGTGTCTGCTGTTCTCTGCCTGCAGGATGACCCAGTGTCTGCTGTTCCCTACCTGCAGGATAACACAGTGTCTGCTGTTCCCTACCTGCAGGATAACACAGTGTCTGCTGTTCCCTACCTGCAGGATGTCACAGTGTCTGCTGTTCCCTACCTGCAGGATGACCCAGTGTCTGCTGTTCTCTGCCTGCAGGATAACACAGTGTCTGCTGTTCTCTACCTGCAGGATGACCCAGTGTCTGCTGTTCCCTACCTGCAGGATGTCCCAGTGTCTGCTGTTCCCTACCTGCAGGATGTCCCAGTGTCGGCTGTTCCCTACCTGCAGGATGACCCAGTGTCTGCTGTTCCCTACCTGCAGGATGACCCAGTGTCTGCTGTTCCCTACCTGCAGGATGTCCCAGTGTCTGCTGTTCCCTACCTGCAGGATGACCCAGTGTCTGCTGTTCCCTACCTGCAGGATGACCCAGTGTCTGCTGTTCCCTACCTTCAGGATGACCCAGTGTCTGCTGTTCCCTACCTGCAGGATGACCCAGTGTCTGCTGTTCCCTACCTGCAGGATGTCCCAGTGTCGGCTGTTCTCTACCTGCAGGATAACACAGTGTCTGCTGTTCCCTACCTGCAGGATGACACAGTGTCTGCTGTTCCCTACCTGCAGGATGACCCAGTGTCTGCTGTTCCCTACCTGCAGGATGACCCAGTGTCTGCTGTTCTCTACCTGCAGGATGGCCCAGTGTCGGCTGTTCCCTACCTGCAGGATGACCCAGTGTCTGCTGTTCCCTACCTGCAGGATGACCCAGTGTCTGCTGTTCCCTACCTGCAGGATGTCCCAGTGTCTGCTGTTCCCTACCTGCAGGATGACCCAGTGTCTGCTGTTCCCTACCTGCAGGATGACACAGTGTCTGCTGTTCCCTACCTGCAGGATGACCCAGTGTCTGCTGTTCCCTACCTGCAGGATGACACAGTGTCTGCTGTTCCCTACCTGCAGGATGACCCAGTGTCTGCTGTTCCCTACCTGCAGGATGACCCAGTGTCTGCTGTTCCCTACCTGCAGGATGACCCAGTGTCTGATGTTCCCTACCTGCAGGATGACCCAGTGTCTGTGTTGAGAGGCCTTCTGCAGGGCCCCTGTCAGCCACCCCTTCCTGACCCAGAGACATGTTGTGTAGTGTCCCCAGCTCTATGGAGAAACCCAGCCTCAAACCCACAACACAGGACACAAGACACTCAGAATATCTCTCCACAGTCCCCACGTGCTTCTTATCATCAGGATGTATCTGAATCAGGTGGTTACAGTGAGATCAGGACTGGAGTCTGCTGCTCAACCCAGTAGCTCTGTAGGAGGAGGGTTGGCAGCCCGGTGTTAGTGTAGTGTTGTGGAGCCAGGTTCTCCACATTGTTGAGCAGGTCCACTCCAGGAGAGAGGATGCAGAACACAGGGGTGGAGGGGCTGCTCTTCAGCTTGGCAGCGTCCACATATCTCACTCCCAAGCTCTCCTCCACAAAGCTCCTGTCACAGTTCAAGTCACAGATTTAGTTACCTACTCACTATGGGACTGATAGAGGTGAAATACAGTATGTTACTATCATTTCCTTACTGGCAAAGCTTGAAGTGCATAAAACTGTTGCATTTTCATGCAGGGGCCACACTTCCTCACCAGAAATGAAAGAATACTGTAGAATATGTAGTGCTGATGTTTCAGTCCCAAATGAAACCATTTTCCCTACATAGTAGGCTACTTTTGACAAGAACCCCATGGGCCCTGGTCAAAAGTAGTGCACTATATAGGGAATAATAGGGGGCCATTTGGGACACAACTGATGTCTCACCTGAGGGCGTAGGTCATTCTGTCAGGGCATATGGCTCTCAGCATAATGAGTTTCTGTAGGGAGCTTTTATTCTTCCAGTCCTGAGGAAACCCCTCTCTCTCGGGACACTCTGAGTCTACCATCTTCCTCCTTGGCTGAGCCCTTAATGTTCCGGTCCAACCCCCCAGAACTCATCCAGGGTAGACAGGGTCTTGGGAGATCATCAACATCACACCACCCTAAGCTGTTAATGTCCCAGTGCAGGCTCCCTATTCCCTATGGGCCCTGGTCAAAAGTAGTGTACTACATAGGGAATAAGCTGCCAGTTGGATCGCACACACAATGTGCTACTGTACTTCTTAGTGCACTCATTTTAGTGCACTCTATGGGGAATAGGGTGTGATTAGTGCACTCTATGGGGAATAGGGTGTGATTAGTGCACTCTATGGGGAATAGGATGTGATTAGTGCACTCTATGGGGAATAGGATGTGATTAGTGCACTCTATGGGGAATAGGATGTGATTAGTGCACTCTATGGGGAATAGGGTGTGATTAGTGCACTCTATGGGGAATAGGATGTGATTAGTGCACTCTATGGGGAATAGGGTGTGATTAGTGCACTCTATGGGGAATAGGATGTGATTAGTGCACTCTATGGGGAATAGGATGTGATTAGTGCACTCTATGGGGAATAGGGTGTGATTAGTGCACTCTATGGGGAATAGGGTGTGATTAGTGCACTCTTATGGGGAATAGGGTGTGATTAGTGCACTCTATGGGGAATAGGATGTGATTAGTGCACTCTATGGGGAATAGGATGTGATTAGTGCACTCTATGGGGAATAGGATGTGATTAGTGCACTCTATGGGGAATAGGATGTGATTAGTGCACTCTATGGGGAATAGGATGTGATTAGTGCACTCTATGGGGAATAGGATGTGATTAGTGCACTCTATGGGGAATAGGGTGTGATTAGTGCTCTCTATGGGGAATAGGATGTGGTTAGTGCACTCTATGGGGAATAGGATGTGATTAGTGCACTCTATGGGGAATAGGATGTGATTAGTGCACTCTATGGGGAATAGGGTGTGATTAGTGCACTCTATGGGGAATAGGGTGTGATTAGTGCACTCTATGGGGAATAGGATGTGATTAGTGCACTCTATGGGGAATAGGATGTGATTAGTGCACTCTATGGGGAATAGGGTGTGATTAGTGCACTCTATGGGGAATAGGGTGTGATTAGTGCACTCTATGGGGAATAGGGTGTGATTAGTGCACTCTATGGGGAATAGGATGTGATTAGTGCACTCTATGGGGAATAGGATGTGATTAGTGCACTCTATGGGGAATAGGGTGTGATTAGTGCACTCTTATGGGGAATATGGTGTGATTAGTGCACTCTATGGGGAATAGGATGTGATTAGTGCACTCTATGGGGAATAGGATGTGATTAGTGCACTCTATGGGGAATAGGATGTGATTAGTGCACTCTATGGGGAATAGGATGTGATTAGTGCACTCTATGGGGAATAGGGTGTGATTAGTGCACTCTATGGGGAATAGGATGTGATTAGTGCACTCTATGGGGAATAGGGTGTGATTAGTGCTCTCTATGGGGAATAGGATGTGATTAGTGCACTCTATGGGGAATATGATGTGATTAGTGCACTCTATGGGGAATAGGATGTGATTAGTGCACTCTATGGGGAATAGGATGTGATTAGTGCACTCTATGGGGAATAGGGTGTGATTAGTGCACTCTATGGGGAATAGGATGTGATTAGTGCACTCTATGGGGAATAGGGTGTGATTAGTGCTCTCTATGGGGAATAGGATGTGATTAGTGCACTCTATGGGGAATAGGATGTGATTAGTGCACTCTATGGGGAATAGGATGTGATTAGTGCACTCTATGGGGAATAGGGTGTGATTAGTGCACTCTATGGGGAATAGGGTGTGATTAGTGCACTCTATGGGGAATAGGATGTGATTAGTGCACTCTATGGGGAATAGGATGTGATTAGTGCACTCTATGGGGAATAGGGTGTGATTAGTGCACTCTATGGGGAATAGGGTGTGATTAGTGCACTCTATGGGGAATAGGGTGTGATTAGTGCACTCTATGGGGAATAGGATGTGATTAGTGCACTCTATGGGGAATAGGATGTGATTAGTGCACTCTATGGGGAATAGGATGTGATTAGTGCACTCTATGGGGAATAGGATGTGATTAGTGCACTCTATGGGGAATAGGGTGTGATTAGTGCACTCTATGGGGAATAGGGTGTGATTAGTGCACTCTTATGGGGAATATGGTGTGATTAGTGCACTCTATGGGGAATAGGATGTGATTAGTGCACTCTATGGGGAATAGGATGTGATTAGTGCACTCTATGGGGAATAGGATGTGATTAGTGCACTCTATGGGGAATAGGATGTGATTAGTGCACTCTATGGGGAATAGGGTGTGATTAGTGCACTCTATGGGGAATAGGATGTGATTAGTGCACTCTATGGGGAATAGGGTGTGATTAGTGCTCTCTATGGGGAATAGGATGTGATTAGTGCACTCTATGGGGAATAGGATGTGATTAGTGCACTCTATGGGGAATAGGATGTGATTAGTGCACTCTATGGGGAATAGGATGTGATTAGTGCACTCTATGGGGAATAGGATGTGATTAGTGCACTCTATGGGGAATAGGGTGTGATTAGTGCACTCTATGGGGAATAGGATGTGATTAGTGCACTCTATGGGGAATAGGATGTGATTAGTGCACTCTATGGGGAATAGGGTGTGATTAGTGCACTCTATGGGGAATAGGGTGTGATTAGTGCACTCTTATGGGGAATAGGGTGTGATTAGTGCACTCTATGGGGAATAGGATGTGATTAGTGCACTCTATGGGGAATAGGATGTGATTAGTGCACTCTATGGGGAATAGGATGTGATTAGTGCACTCTATGGGGAATAGGATGTGATTAGTGCACTCTATGGGGAATAGGGTGTGATTTAAGGTGCAGCCTTGGAGATGTGTGTTACCCTGACGATTCCCCAGGCTTGTGGGGACAGGAACGAGACAGGGCTGGCTACGCTGGGCTCCACTGGGAAATAAGTCCAACTCCTGGGCCTCAATCTGCCCACGGGTCAGCAGAATCTGGAGAGGAGAGACAACAGAGATATAACAACAGGTATAGATTAGAAAAGGGGATTATTCAGATCAGAACTTCTATCCTATCAATAAAGTTTTTGATCA
>NC_092089.1:22601859-22701859 GCF_045679555.1 Salvelinus alpinus
AATAAAGTTTTTGATCAAACAAGAGTATGGCCTCGGCAACCAGAAACATTCATCTGAAACAGAGACATGTGAAGCCACGACCAGGCGAATGACAGCCTTACTATAGACACTTTCTCACAGTGGAGTTGAGAACAGTTGGCGACAGGCAGGTGGCCATGACAGTTATTAGCATTCTGCCGTCAGGCCACACCCGCTGTCAGAGGTAACAGTCTGAACAGCTTTGGCCAGGCCAGGTGGGAGAGCTAATCAAAAGCAGCGTATGGTCCTTCTGTCCCGCTGACAGCCTCTAATTGAAGCTAATGTGGGGCCAGAATAAGTGCTTTGATTTATGAGAATGACAGGGGGGGCCAACCTTTTGGGGCGGCCCCGGGCCACTTACCTGGAAGGCATTGTGTGACAGGAAGGTTGACTTGTCTCTCTGGAAGAGGCTCCGGCTGGTGTAGAGGAATGCTGAGTAGGTGACGGAGAGGAAGGTACAGGGAGAAAGGTACAGGAAGACAGGTACAGAGACAGGTACAGAGACAGGTACAGGGAGAAAGGTACAGGGACACAGGTACAGGGAGACAGGTTCAGAGACAGGTACAGAGACAGGTACAGGGAGAAAGGTACAGGGAGACAGGTACAGGGAGACAGGTACAGGGAGACAGATGCAGGGAGACAAATACAGGGAGACAGGTACAGGGAGACAGGTACAGGGAGACAGGTACAGGGAGACAGGTACAGAGAGAAAGGTACAGGGAGACAGGTACAGGGAGACAAGTACAGGGAGAAAGGTACAGGGAGACAGATGCAGGGAGACAAATACAGGGAGACAGGTACAGGGAGACAGGTACAGAGAGACAGGTACAGGGAGACAGGTACAGGGAGAAAGGTACAGGGAGAAAGGTACAGGGAGACAGGTACAGAGACAGGTACAGGGGGACAGGTACAGGGAGAAAGGTACAGGGAGACAGGTACAGGGAGAAAGGTACAGGGAGACAGGTACAGGGAGACAGGTACAGGGAGACAGGTACAGGGAGACAGGTACAGAGAGACAGGTACAGGGAGACAGGTACAGAGAGAAAGGTACAGGGAGAAAGGTACAGGGAGAAAGGTACAGGGAGAAAGGTACAGGGGGACAGGTACAGGGAGAAAGGTACAGGGAGACAGATGCAGGGAGACAAATACAGGGAGACGGGTACAGGGAGACAGGTACAGAGAGACAGGTACAGGGAGACAGGTACAGGGAGACAGGTACAGGGAATCAGGAGACAGGGAGACAGGTACAGGGGGACAGGTACAGGGAGAAAGGTACAGGGAGACGGGTACAGGGAGAGGTACAGGGAGACAGGTACAGGGAGACAGGTACAGGGAGACAGGTACAGAGAGAAAGGTACAGGGAGAAAGGTACAGGGAGAAAGGTACAGGGAGACAGGTACAGGGAGAAAGGTACAGGGAGACAGATGCAGGGAGACAAATACAGGGAGACGGGTACAGGGAGACAGGTACAGAGAGACAGGTACAGGGAGACAGGTACAGGGAGACAGGTACAGGGAATCAGGAACAGAGAGACAGGTACAGGGGGACAGGTACAGGGAGAAAGGTACAGGGAGACGGGTACAGGTAGACAGGTACAGAGAGACAGGTACAGGGAGACAGGTACAGGGAGACAGGTACAGGGAATCAGGAACAGAGAGACAGGTACAGGGGGACAGGTACAGGGAGACAGGTACAGAGAGACAGGAACAGAGAGAAAGGTACAGGGAGACAGGTACAGGGAGACAGGTACAGGGAGACAGGTACAGGGGGACAGGTACAGGGAGAAAGGTACAGGGAGACAAATACAGGGAGACAGGTACAGGGAGACAAATACAGGGAGACAGGTACAGGGAGACAGGTACAGAGAGACAGGTACAGGGGGACAGGTACAGGGAGACAGGTACAGGGAGAGAAATACAGGGAGACAGGTACAGGGAGAAAGGTACAGGGAGACAGGTACAGGGAGACAGGTACAGGGAGACAGGTACAGGGAGACAGGTACAGAGAGACAGGTACAGGGAGACAGGTACAGAGAGAAAGGTACAGGGAGAAAGGTACAGGGAGAAAGGTACAGGGAGAAAGGTACAGGGGGACAGGTACAGGGAGAAAGGTACAGGGAGACAGATGCAGGGAGACAAATACAGGGAGACGGGTACAGGGAGACAGGTACAGAGAGACAGGTACAGGGAGACAGGTACAGGGAGACAGGTACAGGGAATCAGGAACAGAGAGACAGGTACAGGGGGACAGGTACAGGGAGAAAGGTACAGGGAGACGGGTACAGGGAGACAGGTACAGGGAGACAGGTACAGAGAGACAGGGACAGGGAGACAGGTACAGAGAGAAAGGTACAGGGAGAAAGGTACAGGGAGAAAGGTACAGGGGGACAGGTACAGGGAGAAAGGTACAGGGAGACAGATGCAGGGAGACAAATACAGGGAGACGGGTACAGGGAGACAGGTACAGAGAGACAGGTACAGGGAGACAGGTACAGGGAGACAGGTACAGGGAATCAGGAACAGAGAGACAGGTACAGGGGAACAGGTACAGGGAGAAAGGTACAGGGAGACGGGTACAGGTAGACAGGTACAGAGAGACAGGTACAGGGAGACAGGTACAGGGAGACAGGTACAGGGAATCAGGAACAGAGAGACAGGTACAGGGGGACAGGTACAGGGAGACAGGTACAGAGAGACAGGAACAGAGAGAAAGGTACAGGGAGACAGGTACAGGGAGACAGGTACAGGGAGACAGGTACAGGGGGACAGGTACAGGGAGAAAGGTACAGGGAGACAAATACAGGGAGACAGGTACAGGGAGACAAATACAGGGAGACAGGTACAGGGAGACAGGTACAGAGAGACAGGTACAGGGGGACAGGTACAGGGAGACAGGTACAGGGAGAGAAATACAGGGAGACAGGTACAGGGAGACAGGTACAGAGAGACAGGTACAGGGAGACAGGTACAGGGAGACAGGCACAGGGAATCAGGAACAGGGAGAAAGGTACAGAGAGAAAGGGGATTTCATAGGTCCATATTGTGATTAACTGTTCTATTACACCCCAGGGAGTTTCCCCCAGGTGTCTCAACAAGCTAGGAGAGTAGTGAGTGACAACACAAACACTTGACAAGTATGACTCCAGATATTAAACACCCTAAAGGAGAACTGGTACATGGCGTTATAAGACGTTATAATCACCTTGAGGGAGAACTGGTAAATGGGGTTATAAGAGGTTATAATCACCTTGAGGGAGAACTGGTACATGGAGTTATAAGAGGTTATAAAATCACCTGGAGGGAGAACTGGTACATGGGGTTATAAGAGGTTTATAAGAGGTTATAATCACCTTGAGGGAGAACTGGCACATGGGGTTATAAGAGGTTTATAAGAGGTTATAATCACCTTGAGGGAGAACTGGTACATGGGGTTATAAGAGGTTTATAAGAGGTTATAATCACCTTGAGGGAGAACTGGTACATGAGGTTTATAAGAGGTTATAATCACCTGGAGGGAGAACTGGTACATGGGGTTATAAGAGGTTATAATCACCTGGAGGGAGAACTGGTACATGGGGTTATAAGAGGTTATAATCACCTGGAGGGAGAACTGGTACATGGGGTTATAAGAGGTTTATAAGAGGTTATAATCACCTGGAGGGAGAACTGGTACATGGGGTTATAAGAGGTTTATAAGAGGTTATAATCACCTGGAGGGAGAACTGGTACATGGGGTTATAAGAGGTTTATAAGAGGTTATAATCACCTGGAGGGAGAACTGGTACATTGGGTTATAAGAGGTTTATAAGAGGTTATAATCACCTGGAGGGAGAACTGGTACATGGGGTTATAAGAGGTTATAATCACCTGGAGGGAGAACTGGTACATGGGGTTATAAGAGGTTATAATCACCTGGAGGGAGAACTGGTACATGAGGTTATAAGAGGTTTATAAGAGGTTATAATCACCTGGAGGGAGAACTGGTACATGGGGTTATAAGAGGTTTATAAGAGGTTATAATCACCTGGAGGGAGAACTGGTACATGGGGTTATAAGAGGTTATAATCACCTGGAGGGAGAACTGGTACATGGGGTTATAAGAGGTTATAATCACCTGGAGGGAGAACTGGTACATGGGGTTATAAGAGGTTTATAAGAGGTTATAATCACCTGGAGGGAGAACTGGTACATGGGGTTATAAGAGGTTTATAAGAGGTTATAATCACCTGGAGGGAGAACTGGTACATGGGGTTATAAGAGGTTTATAAGAGGTTATAATCACCTGGAGGGAGAACTGGTACATGGGGTTATAAGAGGTTTATAAGAGGTTATAATCACCTGGAGGGAGAACTGGTACATGGGGTTATAAGAGGTTTATAAGAGGTTATAATCACCTGGAGGGAGAACTGGTACATGGGGTTATAAGAGGTTATAATCACCTGGAGGGAGAACTGGTACATGGGGTTATAAGAGGTTATAATCACCTGGAGGGAGAACTGGTACAGTGGGGTTATAAGAGGTTTATAAGAGGTTATAATCACCTGGAGGGAGAACTGGTACATGGGGTTATAAGAGGTTTATAAGAGGTTATAATCACCTGGAGGGAGAACTGGTACATGGGGTTATAAGAGGTTATAATCACCTGGAGGGAGAACTGGTACATGGGGTTATAAGAGGTTATAATCACCTGGAGGAAAAAACTGGTACATGGGGTTATAAGAGGTTTATAAGAGGTTATAATCACCTGGAGGGAGAACTGGTACATGGGGTTATAAGAGGTTATAATCACCTGGAGGGAGAACTGGTACATGGGGTTATAAGAGGTTATAATCACCTGGAGGGAGAACTGGTACATGGGGTTATAAGAGGTTTATAAGAGGTTATAATCACCTGGAGGGAGAACTGGTACATGGGGTTATAAGAGGTTTATAAGAGGTTATAATCACCTGGAGGGAGAACTGGTACATGGGGTTATAAGAGGTTATAATCACCTGGAGGGAGAACTGGTACATGGGGTTATAAGAGGTTATAATCACCTGGAGGGAGAACTGGTACATGGGGTTATAAGAGGTTTATAAGAGGTTATAATCACCTGGAGGGAGAACTGGTACATGGGGTTATAAGAGGTTTATAAGAGGTTATAATCACCTGGAGGGAGAACTGGTACATGGGGTTATAAGAGGTTTATAAGAGGTTATAATCACCTGGAGGGAGAACTGGTACATGGGGTTATAAGAGGTTTATAAGAGGTTATAATCACCTGGAGGGAGAACTGGTACATGGGGTTATAAGAGGTTTATAAGAGGTTATAATCACCTGGAGGGAGAACTGGTACATGGGGTTATAAGAGGTTATAATCACCTGGAGGGAGAACTGGTACATGGGGTTATAAGAGGTTATAATCACCTGGAGGGAGAACTGGTACATGGGGTTATAAGAGGTTTATAAGAGGTTATAATCACCTGGAGGGAGAACTGGTACATGGGGTTATAAGAGGTTATAATCACCTGGAGGGAGAACTGGTACATTTTTATTTTATTTTTTTATTTTATTTCACCTTTATTTAACCAGGTAGGCTAGTTGAGAACAAGTTCTCATTTGCAACTGCGACCTGGCCAAGATAAAGCATAGCAGTGTGAACAGACAACACAGAGTTACACATGGAGTAAACAATAAACAAGTCAATAACATGGTAGAAAAAAAAGAGAATCTATATACAATGTGTGCAAAAGGCATGAGGTAGGCAATAAATCGAATAATTACAATTTAGCAGATTAACACTGGAGTGATAAATCATCAGATGATCATGTGCAAGAAGAGATACTGGTGTGCAAAAGAGCAGAAAAGTAAATAAATAAAAGCAGTATGGGGGGTGAGGTAGGTAAATTGGGTGGGTAGTTTACAGATGGACTATGTACAGCTGCAGCGATCGGTTAGCTGCTCGGATAGCAGATTTTTAAAGTTGTTGAGGGAGATAAAAGTCTCCAACTTCAGAGATTTTTGCAATTCGTTCCAGTCGCAGGCAGCAGAGAACTGGAAGGAAAGGCGTCCAAATTAGGTTTTGGCTTTAGGGATGATCAGTGAGATACACCTGCTGGAGCGCGTGTTGCGGGTGGGTGTAGCCATCGTGACCAGTGAACTGAGATAAGGCGGCACTTTACCTAGCATAGCCTTGTAGATGACCTGGAGCCAGTGGGTCTGACGACGAACATGTAGCGAGGGCCAGCCGACTAGGGCATACAGGTCGCAGTGGTGGGTCGTATAAGGTGCTTTAGTAACAAAACGAATGGCACTGTGATAAACTGCATCCAGTTTGCTGAGTAGAGTATTGGAAGCTATTTTGTAGATGACATCGCCGAAGTCGAGGATCGGTAGGATAGTCAGTTTTACTAGGGTAAGTTTGGCGGCGTGAGTGAAGGAGGCTTTGTTGCGGAATAGAAAGCCGATTCTTGCTTTGATTTTGGATTGGAGATGTTTGATATGAGTCTGGAAGGAGAGTTTGCAGTCTAGCCAGACACCTAGGTACTTATAGATGTCCACATATTCTAGGTCGGAACCGTCCAGGGTGGTGATGCTAGTCGGGCGTGCGGGTGCAGGCAGCGAACGGTTGAAAAGCATGCATTTGGTTTTACTAGCGTTTAAGAGCAGTTGGAGGCCACGGAAGGAGTGTTGTATATGGGGTTATAAGAGGTTATAATCACCTGGAGGGAGAACTGGTACATGGGGTTATAAGAGGTTTATAAGAGGTTATAATCACCTGGAGGGAGAACTGGTACATGGGGTTATAAGAGGTTTATAAGAGGTTATAATCACCTGGAGGGAGAACTGGTACATGGGGTTATAAGAGGTTTATAAGAGGTTATAATCACCTGGAGGGAGAACTGGTACATGGGGTTATAAGAGGTTTATAAGAGGTTATAATCACCTGGAGGGAGAACTGGTACATGGGGTTATAAGAGGTTATAATCACCTGGAGGGAGAACTGGTACATTTTTATTTTATTTTTTTATTTATTTCACCTTTATTTAACCAGGTAGGCTAGTTGAGAACAAGTTCTCATTTGCAACTGCGACCTGGCCAAGATAAAGCATAGCAGTGTGAACAGACAACACAGAGTTACACATGGAGTAAACAATAAACAAGTCAATAACATGGTAGAAAAAAAAGAGAATCTATATACAATGTGTGCAAAAGGCATGAGGTAGGCAATAAATCGAATAATTACAATTTAGCAGATTAACACTGGAGTGATAAATCATCAGATGATCATGTGCAAGAAGAGATACTGGTGTGCAAAAGAGCAGAAAAGTAAATAAATAAAAGCAGTATGGGGGGTGAGGTAGGTAAATTGGGTGGGTAGTTTACAGATGGACTATGTACAGCTGCAGCGATCGGTTAGCTGCTCGGATAGCAGATTTTTAAAGTTGTTGAGGGAGATAAAAGTCTCCAACTTCAGAGATTTTTGCAATTCGTTCCAGTCGCAGGCAGCAGAGAACTGGAAGGAAAGGCGTCCAAATGAGGTTTTGGCTTTAGGGATGATCAGTGAGATACACCTGCTGGAGCGCGTGTTGCGGGTGGGTGTAGCCATCGTGACCAGTGAACTGAGATAAGGCGGCACTTTACCTAGCATAGCCTTGTAGATGACCTGGAGCCAGTGGGTCTGACGACGAACATGTAGCGAGGGCCAGCCGACTAGGGCATACAGGTCGCAGTGGTGGGTCGTATAAGGTGCTTTAGTAACAAAACGAATGGCACTGTGATAAACTGCATCCAGTTTGCTGAGTAGAGTATTGGAAGCTATTTTGTAGATGACATCGCCGAAGTCGAGGATCGGTAGGATAGTCAGTTTTACTAGGGTAAGTTTGGCGGCGTGAGTGAAGGAGGCTTTGTTGCGGAATAGAAAGCCGATTCTTGCTTTGATTTTGGATTGGAGATGTTTGATATGAGTCTGGAAGGAGAGTTTGCAGTCTAGCCAGACACCTAGGTACTTATAGATGTCCAAATATTCTAGGTCGGAACCGTCCAGGGTGGTGATGCTAGTCGGGCGTGCGGGTGCAGGCAGCGAACGGTTGAAAAGCATGCATTTGGTTTTACTAGCGTTTAAGAGCAGTTGGAGGCCACGGAAGGAGTGTTGTATATGGGGTTATAAGAGGTTATAATCACCTGGAGGGAGAACTGGTACATGGGGTTATAAGAGGTTTATAAGAGGTTATAATCACCTGGAGGGAGAACTGGTACATGGGGTTATAAGAGGTTTATAAGAGGTTATAATCACCTGGAGGGAGAACTGGTACATGGGGTTATAAGAGGTTTATAAGAGGTTATAATCACCTGGAGGGAGAACTGGTACATGGGGTTATAAGAGGTTTATAAGAGGTTATAATCACCTGGAGGGAGAACTGGTACATGGGGTTGATTCTGTGCAGGTTGTAGATGATGAAGTAGAACAGAGAGGTTCTTTGGGCAGCAGGGCGGTAGAGCTCTCTGGCATCGTTGAGCTTTGTCTTGATCTCTCTGGCCTCCACCACCTGTGTGTGTGTGTGTGTCAGTTAACACAATGAGCTATGAACTAGGGCCTCAGTCATGCTCCAGATTTCTCCCCATTTCAGCGTAGCCAGAAGTACATTTCATTTGCAGCTAACACGGTGAAATGGAGCGCGCATTGCTCTACTAACTAGACTATAAAACAGTAGGCCTATATAATAACACATGGAATTTAAGTCTTGACGCTAGTAGACATCCTAAACCAGAGCTACTTAACTCCCAGATACTACTGTACATCAGAGAGGCTGAACAGTATTTGTTTCCCGTGTTGTTCTAACACCAGTGATACTAAACTACAGGCTACTGTATGAATCATTTGACCTGGTTATCATGAACATAATTATACACTAAGATAGACGCAATAACTAAGATAAGATAGACTTTATTAGTCCACATGGGATGGAAAAATGTCTTCTGCTTTTCCCCCAACACCTTCGATACACACGCACACGCGCACGCGCACACGCACACACACACACACACACACACACACACACACACACACACACACACACACACACACACACACACACACACACACACACACAGGTGTGAAAGTTAGCCGGTACGGCATCCGGTCCGCTACGGCAAAATAGATTGTGGGGGTACGCTGTATGCTAATAGATACCCATAGACCTCCAGTCATTACGCTAACGCCATGTTAGCATTGACTCGCAAAACGACCTCTAACTTCCTTCATACTGGACACAGAGACATAAAAATGGTATCCAGGAGTTCATCTGACTGGGGAAGTAGACACAATCCCAAAGTATCCCTTTAAACCAGAAGCCCTCTGGTCAGAAATCCTCATGTTCTCCAAACTTTGAAAGGTTTAAAATGTATCCAGGAGATAATCTAAAGTCTCCCAAAGCAGCCAATACAGTATTTATCTGTTCCTCCATTTCAATTCAATTAGCAGAGGCTCGACAAACCCGACCCGGTGGCTTTTCATTTTTCACTAATTACCCTTCCCATGTCAGGCAACGGGCCCCATTTTTTAGGGCCCAGGTTTCCCATGGCCCGGATCTTGTTACACTCTATATCTTCACAAGCAAAAATGAATGTACTATTGATAGAACCATTACTCCACCAAATGAAAGTCCTGGGCTGATGGATTGGCTTGTAGTCCTCCGTCAGCCATGAAAGGAAATAATTAGTATTCATTACTTCACACTCTACAACATTCCAATTATTAATGAACTTCAGCTGTGGAGCCCCACCGTATCCATCATGACCATCACAGCATGTTGTATTAATCACAAGCAGAAACAAGCGCAGGTCATCTACAGCGGATGCATTTATAATCAGATTTACCACAGGGATGAATTGTCACGGGTCGGCAGACAGCAGCACCGTGTCTGTTAGGAGTTCAATACATGTCCAGTCTCAGATGTTCAATAATATTCACACTTTGGTTTCACAGGGAAAGGAAGGAACAAGAAAGATGTGTGTTGATGGTTGGGAAGAGGAGGTCGATTTATAGTATTTTTATTTTTCCCTTTGCACCGTAGATACTTCCTGTTACATTGTGATATGTTGTTCATTTAGAGGATGGAACTCAGATAATCATAACACCGGTGGTGTGGAGGTGAATTAATATGCTTGGGGATTGGATTATTTGCTCCATTGGTTCGAAGGGACTCAGTGTAATAGATTGAAATACATCCACAACCATTTCACATCATAGTGGATTCATCATTCTTTCCATAACC
Organism: Salvelinus alpinus; assembly: GCF_045679555.1. Lineage (NCBI taxonomy): Eukaryota > Metazoa > Chordata > Actinopteri > Salmoniformes > Salmonidae > Salvelinus > Salvelinus alpinus. The sequence continues at coordinate 22,612,133 of NC_092089.1, forward strand.
TACGCTACGGCAAATGACCAAATCAACTACAAACTATAGGCTTACGTAGCCCAATGATAGACCTATGTAGTCTAATAATAAGCCTATGTAGCCTAATGATGTGTATTGGAGATTGTCCTGGATACACTCCTGACCACTGTTGAGAGTGGTGGTGGTGTTGTGTTGTTCCCATTCGTTTTCAGAGAGGGAAAGGTCCCTTACCCACAAGAGAGGCTGGCTGCCCACTACTCAGGGCTAACCACTGAAGAATAACTGCTCAGTATTCACCACATAAAGACTATGAGCAGGCCAATGAACATCTATCACCAGGCGTCAGAGGGGCGATCCATACGTCTGCCTCAGGGATTCAGAACACGCAATACAAATTCATCTATAATCTAAAGAGCAAGGAGCAATCATATCCCAGTCAATCATGTCTCTGGAGCTGTCCACCGCTCAGTGAGACTCCAGCGTCAGTCAGTCATGTCTCTGGAGCTGTCCACCGCTCAGTGAGACTCCAGCGTCAGTCAGTCATGTCTCTGGAGCTGTCCACCGCTCAGTGAGACTCCAGCGTCAGTCAGTCATGTCTCTGGAGCTGTCCACCGCTCAGTGAGACTCCAGCGTCAGTCAGTCATGTCTCTGGAGCTGTCCACCGCTCAGTGAGACTCCAGCGTCAGTCAGTCATGTCTCTGGAGCTGTCCACCGCTCAGTGAGACTCCAGCGTCAGTCAGTCATGTCTCTGGAGATGTCCACCGCTCAGTGAGACTCCAGCGTCAGTCAGTCATGTCTCTGGAGCTGTCCACCGCTCAGTGAGACTCCAGCGTCAGTCAGTCATGTCTCTGGAGCTGTCCACCACTCAGTGAGACTCCAGCGTCAGTCATGTCTCTGGAGCTGTCCACCGCTCAGTGAGACTCCAGCGTCAGTCAGTCATGTCTCTGGAGCTGTCCACCGCTCAGTGAGACTCCAGCGTCAGTCAGTCATGTCTCTGGAGCTGTCCACCGCTCAGTGAGACTCCAGCGTCAGTCAGTCATGTCTCTGGAGCTGTCCACCGCTCAGTGAGACTCCAGCGTCAGTCAGTCATGTCTCTGGAGCTGTCCACCGCTCAGTGAGACCCCAGCGTCAGTCAGTCATGTCTCTGGAGATGTCCACCGCTCAGTGAGACTCCAGCGTCAGTCAGTCATGTCTCTGGAGCTGTCCACCGCTCAGTGAGACTCCAGCGTCAGTCAGTCATGTCTCTGGAGCTGTCCACCACTCAGTGAGACTCCAGCGTCAGTCATGTCTCTGGAGCTGTCCACCGCTCAGTGAGACTCCAGCGTCAGTCAGTCATGTCTCTGGAGATGTCCACCGCTCAGTGAGACTCCAGCGTCAGTCAGTCATGTCTCTGGAGCTGTCCACCGCTCAGTGAGACTCCAGCGTCAGTCAGTCATGTCTCTGGAGCTGTCCACCGCTCAGTGAGACTCTAGCGTCAGTCAGTCATGTCTCTGGAGATGTCCACCGCTCAGTGAGACTCCAGCGTCAGTCAGTCATGTCTCTGGAGATGTCCACCGCTCAGTGAGACTCCAGCGTCAGTCAGTCATGTCTCTGGAGCTGTCCACCGCTCAGTGAGACTCCAGCGTCAGTCAGTCATGTCTCTGGAGCTGTCCACCGCTCAGTGAGACTCCAGCGTCAGTCATGTCTCTGGAGCTGTCCACCGCTCAGTGAGACTCCAGCGTCAGTCAGTCATGTCTCTGGAGATGTCCACCGCTCAGTGAGACTCCAGCGTCAGTCAGTCATGTCTCTGGAGCTGTCCACCGCTCAGTGAGACTCCAGCGTCAGTCAGTCATGTCTCTGGAGTTGTCCACCGCTCAGTGAGACTCCAGCGTCAGTCATGTCTCTGGAGCTGTCCACCGCTCAGTGAGACTCCAGCGTCAGTCAGTCATGTCTCTGGAGCTGTCCACCGCTCAGTGAGACTCCAGCGTCAGTCAGTCATGTCTCTGGAGATGTCCACCGCTCAGTGAGACTCCAGCGTCAGTCAGTCATGTCTCTGGAGCTGTCCACCGCTCAGTGAGACTCCAGCGTCAGTCAGTCATGTCTCTGGAGCTGTCCACCGCTCAGTGAGACTCCAGCGTCAGTCATGTCTCTGGAGCTGTCCACCGCTCAGTGAGACTCCAGCGTCAGTCAGTCATGTCTCTGGAGATGTCCACCGCTCAGTGAGACTCCAGCGTCAGTCAGTCATGTCTCTGGAGCTGTCCACCGCTCAGTGAGACTCCAGCGTCAGTCAGTCATGTCTCTGGAGCTGTCCACCGCTCAGTGAGACTCCAGCGTCAGTCATGTCTCTGGAGCTGTCCACCGCTCAGTGAGACTCCAGCGTCAGTCAGTCATGTCTCTGGAGCTGTCCACCGCTCAGTGAGACTCCAGCGTCAGTCAGTCATGTCTCTGGAGCTGTCCACCGCTCAGTGAGACTCCAGCGTCAGTCAGGCAAATCCTCTGGCATTGTCTGTGTCCTAGATGGCACCCTAGTCCCTATGTAGTGCACTACTTTTGACCAGGGCCCATAGGGTTGTGCACTATATAGGGAATATGGTTCGCAGCCATTCGGGATCTCAGATATTGTCTAATACTGTCCCACAGGTCCATATTTAGACACGTTGGGATAGCATTGACTTGTATATCAAAAGGGATATACAACCATGGATCGATTAGTAATGTGTAGACAAGACTGGTTACAGGCTATAGGCACAACTATAGAATAAATAGCTTTTGCAGAGAAAGCACAGTGCACAGTATGGTGATTGTATAGGGCTACTCTGTCTTAATGACAGAAACCTCACTGTTTGTCTCCTCCAGGGCTGGTTTCCTGGACACAGCTTAAGGCTAATCCTAGACTAAAAAACACTTTCAATGGATATTCTCAGTTGAAAGTGCTTTTCAGTCCAGGACTAGAGTTAATTTGTGTCTGGGAAACTGCCCCACCTAGAGATTTCATTGGTGGATTCCTGAGCCAGTAGATCTGTATAGGGACAGGTCAAACCAAGGAACATTGTCACTGCTTGACTTCCTTCCTTGATGGTGTTTCTCCCCAGTAGTGGCACCAGGACTGGGTCAACTCTCTCCTGTAGGTTCTCAATCAGAACAGTCTCTTGTGTTTATCTCCCCAGTAGTGGCACCAGGACTGGGTCAACTCTCTCCTGTAGGTTCTCAATCAGAACAGTCCCTTGTGTTTATCTCCCCAGTAGTGGCACCAGGACTGGGTCAACTCTCTCCTGTAGGTTCTCAATCAGAACAGTCCCTTGTGTTTATCTCCCCAGTAGTGGCTCCCGGACTGGGTCAACTCTCTCCTGTAGGTTCTCAATCAGAACAGTCTCTTGTGTTTATCTCCCCAGTAGTGGCACCAGGACTGGGTCAACTCTCTCCTGTAGGTTCTCAATCAGAACAGTCTCTTGTGTTTATCTCCCCAGTAGTGGCTGCCGGACTGGGTCAACTCTCTCCTGTAGGTTCTCAATCAGAACAGTCTCTTGTGTTTATCTCCCCAGTAGTGGCACCAGGACTGGGTCAACTCTCTCCTGTAGGTTCTCAATCAGAACAGTCCCTTGTGTTTATCTCCCCAGTAGTGGCTGCCGGACTGGGTCAACTCTCTCCTGTAGGTTCTCAATCAGAACAGTCTCTTGTGTTTATCTCCCCAGTAGTGTCTGCCAGACTGGGTCAACTCTCTCCTGTAGGTTCTCAATCAGAACAGTCTCTTGTGTTTATCTCCCCAGTAGTGGCACCAGGACTGGGTCAACTCTCTCCTGTAGGTTCTCAATCACAACAGTCCCTTGTGTTTATCTCCCCAGTAGTGGCACCAGGACTGGGTCAACTCTCTCCTGTAGGTTCTCAATCAGAACAGTCCCTTGTGTTTATCGCCCCAGTAGTGGCTGCCGGACTGGGTCAACTCTCTCCTGTAGGTTCTCAATCAGAACAGGGCCTTGTGTTTATCTCCCCAGTAGTGGCACCAGGACTGGGTCAACTCTCTCCTGTAGGTTCTCAATCAGAACAGTCTCTTGTGTTTATCTCCCCAGTAGTGGCACCAGGACTGGGTCAACTCTCTCCTGTAGGTTCTCAATCAGAACAGTCTCTCCATAGGCAAGGGCTCGGTCTAACACATCCAAATACCTGTAGAGAATGATGATGGGAACACTTTAGAGAAAATACATATTAATTAAACTTTATAACATCCTGTATAATAACTTATAATACAATTACAATTGTATTATAAGGCATTATAAAGGATGTTATAAAGCATTAAACGTACAGTAAGTATTTCATTTAAAGTGTAATCAGAATGATTCACTGGAATAGGTAACTTGAATACTTTTTTACATTTTGTAACCGGCAAGCCTGAAGGAAGACACATGGATGGGTGGAGTGAAGAAGTTGGCTGTCAGAAGTATTACAATGTAAATGTATTTTAATCCGTCTGTCTGCATATTTCAAGACATGGCATATGAGGGTGCAGTGAGATAGCCCATGGATTGGATGATACTTGTCTCATCAATCAATTTGAAAAAACATACAGTGCACTCGGAAAGTATTCAAAGCCCTGGACTTTTTCCACATTTTGTTATGTTACAGCATTATTCTAAAATGGATTAAATACTTTTTTCCCCTCATCAATCTACACACAATAACCTATAATGACAAAGCAAAAACAGGTTTTGCAAAAAATATATACATAAAAAAATGAAATATCACATTTACATAAGTCTTTAGACCCTTTGTTGAAGCACCTTTGGCAGCGATTACAGCATCAAGTCTTCTTAGGTATGAAGCTATAAGCTTGGCCCACCTGTATTTGGGGAGTTTCTCCCATTCTTCTCTGCAGAACCTCTCAAGCTCTGACAGGTTAGATAGGGAGCATTGCTGCACAGCTATTTTCAGGTCTCTCCAGAGATCAGGTTCAAGTCCTGGCTCTGGCTGGGCCACTCAAGGACATTCAGAGACTTGTCCCGAAGTCACTCCTGTGTTGTCTTGGCTGCGTGCTTAATGTCAATGTCCTGTTGAAAGGTGAACCTTCTCTCCAGTCTGAGGTCCTGAGCGCTCAGGTTTTCATCAAGGAACTCTCTATACTTTGTTCCGTTCATCTTTCCCTCGATCCTGACAAGCCTCCCAGTCCCTGCCACTGAAAAACATCCCCACAGCATAATGCTGCCACCACCATGCTTTACCGTAGGGATGGTGCCAGGTTTCCTCCAGATGTGATGCTTGGTATTCAGGTCAAATAGTTCAATCTTGGTTTCATCAGACCAGAGAATCTTGTTTCTCATGGTCTGAGAGTCCTTTAGGTGCCTTTTGGCAAACTCCAAGCAGGCTGTCATGTGCCTTTTACTGAAGAGTGGCTTCCGTCTGGCCATTCTACCATAAAGACCTGATTGGTGGAGTGCTGCAGAGATGGTTGTCTCTGGAAGGTTCTGCCATCTCCACAGAGGATCTCTGGAGCTCTGTCATAGTGACCATCTGGTTCTTGGTCACCTCCCTGACCAAGGCCCTTCTCCCCCGATTGCTTGCTCAGTTTGGCTGGGCAGCCAGCTCTAGGAAGAGTCTTGATAGTTCTAAACTTCTTATATTTAAGAATGATTGGTACCTTTCCAGCAGATCTGTGCCTTGACACGATGCTGTCTCTGAGCCATACAGACAATTCCTTCGACCTTATGGCTTGGTTTTTGATCTGACATGCACTGTCAACTATGGGACCTTATATAGACAGGTGTGTGCCTTTCCAAATCATGTCCAATTAGTTGAATTTACCACACAGGTGGACTCCAGTCAAGTTGTAGAAACATCTCAAAGATGATCATTGGAAACAGGAGTCCCCTGAGCTCAATTTCAAGTCTCATAGCAAAATGTCTGAATTCTTATGTAAATAAGATAATTCTGTATTTAAATTGTAATAATTCTGCAAAAATCTGTTTTCACTTTGTCATTAGGGGGTATTGTGTTTAAATTGATGTGAAAAATGTATAATTTAATACATTTTAGAATAATGCTGTAACGTTACAAAATGTGGAAAAAGTCAAAGGGTCTGAATACTTTTCAAATGCACTGTAGCTGATAATTAGTAGTGACCAGTGATTAGCCTGGTCCCATCCTGTATCTACCGTCCAGACACCAAATCTTCTATGGCTATCATACCCTAAAGTACAAACAGACTGGACCACTTGGATAGACACTGTCCAGTGATACAAAACAAACCCTTGTGACCATCATTGTTCCAAGTCCAACTTGCTTCCCTTCCTTGCTTCCCTTCCCAACTTGCTTCCCTTCCCCACTCTGAAATCTCTACTATCATTAATGAAATGCGGCAGAACAACGCCGTCCCTCTCTCACTCCATCTGCTGGAGCTGCTCCACCCTGAGCTCTGGCCCACAGCGCCTGCGGATCCACTTGATGCCCTGCTGCTGGGGGTGCATCATGAGTGGCCAGCACTCGCCGGTGGTCAGGATGGCAGCGTTCTCTGTGGACATCCTATCGTTTGGCAGGCCCTGGTTGTGCCAGGCAGCCACGGTGGCATCGTCTGTAAGCATGAGGACAGGGTCCAGGTCGTCTGTCTGGGGGATGGAGACCTGGAACACACAGAGAGACAGACAGATGGAACCCTGATCACCATATAGTGCACTAAATAATAAATAGGGTGGCATTTGGAACCGACAGCAGTGAGGCGGTGATGTCACTCGGTTGACTGTGTGTGGGGTACCGACTGTACAACTATGCAGGCCGATAGAGAGAGAGGCAACAGTGTTTCACCAAGATTAATTTCCAGGCGGGTTATCCCTAAATTTACATCCAAAAACAAAATGTTAAAATAAAATCAATTAAAGACCATGAATAAAAACAGTTTAGAACATATCTACACGATAAAGGATAAAGGAGCAGCTTTATAAAGCCCCGCTGGTCAAAAGTAGTGCACTACATAGGGAATAGGGTGCCATTTGGGATCTTACCCGTTGTGACTGTACGAAGGGTATCCCGGCTTCGTAGAGCAGTTGGTGTCGGTAGGGCCTGGTGAAGTGACCCACGTAGGAGACCGAAGCTGAGGTGAGGAGAACATCACCACACAGAGTCTTCTGCCTGGGACCACCTCTCCTTTTCTGACTGGGACACACACACACATACACCAGGCATGACAATATACACCACCAAAAGCAGTATGAAACGTAGTCTACAGTGTATGTATAAAATCACTTTTAGAATAAACTGGAAACTTGGTATATGCATTTAACTTCAAAGCACCTCAAATATTTCAAACTCTGGGATGAAAGGTTCATCTAGGCTGAAATGTGTTTCCCCACCCAGTCTACCGGGATGTGTTTCCCCACCCAGTCTACCGGGATGTGTTTCCCCACCCAGTCTACCGGGATGTGTTTCCCCACCCAGTCTACCGGGATGTGTTTCCCCACCCAGTCTACCGGGATGTGTTTCCCCACCCAGTCTACCGGGATGTGTTTCCCCACCCAGTCTACTGGGATGTGTTTCCCCACCCAGTCTACCGGGATGTGTTTCACCACCCAGTCTACCGGGATGTGTTTCCCCACCCAGTCTACCGGGATGTGTTTCCCCACCCAGTCTACCGGGATGTGTTTCCCCACCCAGTCTACCGGGATGTGTTTCACCACCCAGTCTACCGGGATGTGTTTCACCACCCAGTCTACCGGGATGTGTTTCCCCACCCAGTCTACCGGGCCAAACTAGAAAAACCTAAAGCAATAAAGTATACAAAACTAATTCCACCAAACTAGCTTTGAAAGTTTTCCTGCAAATTCACTCAGCATCTATTTAGCGTCCATAGTATGACCAGCTGTGACAGCCTGAACACGGTAAATCACGCCTGCCGTTTCTTCACAAGGGCCCATGGGGCCAGAGTATGTGGCATAATAAATTCCCAGACAGTTAAAAATCACTATAATTTTACCCTAATGCATTATGGGTTGTCTGTAATATCACTCAGTCTTGGGGTGAAGCGTTTTTAATTTCCAACAGCTGTTGAGCCTGTGAGGTAAGTTAATGATTAAATATAGTCTGATGTATTAGTCTAAACACTGTGGCTTCCAGATCAATGCCACAAAGACATATCATTTATCTTGATATGTGGAAAAGCCAAGCTGTCCCATGCTAGCCACATTTGTTTTGTTGAATAAGAAAGTAGAACGTATGAATATGGCCACGGCAGAAAAACATGACTCCTATTGGATTTCACGTTAACGGACCGACGCAAACATGTCTGGATCCCCACAGGACCACGTTGTTTTAAGATGCAACACCTGGACACACACACACACACACACACACACACACACACACACACACACACACACACACACACACACACACACACACACACACACACACACACACACACACACACACACACACACACACACACACACACACACACACACACACACACACTTCTTCAGGCCAGTCTGCTGCCCAGCTTGAGTGTACGGTCCATGCAGCCTTCCTGCCATCTCTCTTCTCCACTGGGCCGTGGGCCAGACAGAGACAGTTGCCCAGTTTAATGGTGCGTTTGCTGTGGTCCATCCCACTCTCCCTCTCCATCCTCCCTGATCCCCAACAGGCTGGCTAGCCAGACCTGAAGCTACATCCCCTCCACCACACTACAGCCAGACACAGCCACATCACAGGGACATTATAACAAGTCCTTCTGTCAACCCCACCTCCTGGTAGACAGCGTGCCTCGGACTCTGTGACCAGTCACTTCTATGCCAGGTGAGACACACTGATCCCTGATACACACTATATGGCCGAACCGTGCGTTGCTGGCTCAGGTATTTTCTTTTCCCATTGTCCTTTCCAGCATGGTTCCAGAAACTATGGTGGATGTGTAACCACTACCCGGCCCAGAGCAGCTGGGTTTGGCTCTATAGTGTGTATCAGGCATGACAGGACTGACCCCCACCCCAGCCCCTCCTCTCTGTACCTCCAGGCCCTTGACCAGCTGGTTGGCCTGCTCGATAGTCTGGTTGGTGTGGGTCACTTCCTCCTGGCACTGGACCTTGTCATCAGCAGCCTTCTCAACCTGGACTGTGAGGCTCTGTAGGTTGATATTCAACCCCTGTTAGAAACACCACAGAATCACAGATTAGATCGGCTTCATGACAAGACAAGGCTGAGCGGCATATGGTCATTGTGAGAGCTGGAGATTTCAACCCAGCGTGGTGAATGATAATATAACACGTCTTACCTCCAGTTTTATCAGCTGAAAACTGTTGTTCTGATTACAGAAGCAATACAATTGGTCTTCTTTAGACTAGTTGAGTATCTGGAACATCAGCATTTGTGGGTTCGATTACAGGCTCAAAATGTCCAGAAACAAAGAATTTTCTTCTGAAACTCATCAGTCTATATGTATGTAGTGATGATCCATGGCATGAAGCCTCCAGTGATTATCCATGGCACGAAGCCTCCAGTAATAATCCATGGCCCGGAGCCTCCAGTGATAATCCAGGGTACGGAGCCTCCAGCGACGGTCCCCAGTCCGGAGCCTTCAGAGACGGTCCCCAGTCCGGAGCCTTCAGAGACGGTCCCCAGTCCGGAGCCTTCAGAGACGGTCCCCAGTCCGGAGCCTGCAGCGATGGTCCCCAGTCCGGAGCCTCCAGCGACGGTCCCCAGTCCGGAGCCTGCAGCGACGGTCCCCAGTCCGGAGCCTCCAGCGACGGTCCCCAGTCCGGAGCCAGTCCGGAGCCTCCAACGGCGGTCTGCAGTCCGGAGTCTCCAGTGATAATCCAGGGCACAGTGAGCCTCCAGTGATAATCCAGGGCACGGAGCCTCCAGCGACGGTCCCCAGTCCGGAGCCTTCAGAGACGGTCCCCAGTCCGGAGCCTGCAGCGACGGTCCCCAGTCCGGAGCCTCCAGCGACGGTCCCCAGTCCGGAGCCTCCAGCGACGGTCCCCAGTCCGGAGCCTCCAGCGACGGTCCCCAGTCCGGAGCCTCCAGCGACGGTCCCCAGTCCGGAGCCTCCAACGGCGGTCTGCAGTCCGGAGCCTCCAGCGACGGTCCCCAGTCCGGAGCCTCCAACGGCGGTCTGCAGTCCGGAGTCTCCGGCGGCGGTCTGCAGTCCGGAGTCTCCAGCGGCGGTTTGCAGTACGGAGCCTCCGGCGATGATCTACGGTCCGGAGGCCCCGGTGACGATCCCTGCGCCGGAGGCGCCACCGAAGTACGGGGAGCCTAAAGCGGGCGGGGTCTGCACCGGAGCCCCCACCGAGAGTAGATGCCCACCCGGACCTTCCCCTATAGGTTCAGGTTTGCGGCCGGAGTCCGCACCTTTGGGGGGGGGGGGGGGGGGTATTGTCACGCCCTGACCTTAGAGTGCCTTTTATTTCTCTATTTTTGGTTAGGTCAGGGTGTGGTTAGGGTGGGCATTCTATGTTTTCTATTTCTTTGTTGTTTTTGCCATGTGTGGTTCCCAATCAGAGGCAGCTGTCTATCGTTGTCTCTGATTGGGGATCATATATAAGTTGTGATTTTCCGTTTGAGTTTTGTGGGGAGTTATTTTCTGTTTAGCTGTTTTTGTTGCCTGACAGAACTGTGCGCTTTAGTTTTTTCTTCTTTGTTATTTTGTTGCGGTGTTCAGTTTTATTAAAAATCATGAACGCCTACCACGCTGCACCTTGGTCTCCTTCTTCATCCGACGAGTGCCCTTACACCCTGACCTCAATCCTATAGAACATTTGTGGGCTGAACTGAAAAAGCGTGCGCAAGAAAAGAGGCTTACAAACCTGACTCGGTTACACCAGCTCTGTCAAGAGGAATGGGACAAATTTCAGCCAATTTATTGTGGAAAGCTTGTGGAAGGCTACCCGAAACGTTTGACCCAAGTTAAACAATTTTATGGCAATGCTACCAAATACTATTTGAGTGTATGTAAACTTCTGACCCACAGTGAATGTGATGAAATAAATAAAAGCTGATATAAATAATTATCTCTATTATTCTGATATTTCACATTCTTAAAATAAGGTGGTGATCCTAACTGACCTAAAACAGGGCATTTTTACTAGGATTAAATGTCAGGAATTGTGAAAAACTGATTTTAAATGTATTTGGCTAAGGTGTTTGTAAACTTCCGACTTCAACTGTAGACAATCGATAAAAAAGACAGCCGTTTCCGGCTACAATAGTCATTTACAACATTAACAATGTCTACCCTGTATTTCTGATCAATTTGATGTTATTTTAATGGACCAAAATTAGCTTTTCTTTCAAAAACAAGGACATTTCTAAGTGACCCCAAACTTTTGAATGGTAGTGTATATGTGAATAAAACATTTGATTCATGATTTAATGATATTCTATCAATGGCATTCAATGATATTATAATAATATAATAATATATCCCATTTAGCAGATGCTTTTAACCAAAGTGACTGACAGTAGTACATTTTGGTATACTGTCATTGCAAGCGCCGTGCTGTACTAACTGAGCCACACAGGACCATATAACCTGACATTCAAACTATCTTAATGATACACATCAAAGCTATATTTCAGACTGCTCTCTGTCTGACCTAGTATCTGACCATGTGGATGGCCCAGCTGCGGCGGCGGTGGACTTGGTCCTGACCAGGTCAGGGTGAAACTCTGGGTTCCTCAGATACTCCTGCTTCACCACCACCAGATATAACTTAGCGATGTGCTCCTTGTAATACGACACCAGCGCCTGCAGGAGGTTATCACCTGGAAGCCACAGGGAGACATGTTTGCATCAAGATACAATACATATTCATGTAGAAAGGGTGATGTATTGTTGTCAGTCAAGTGGAACTAACACCGCTTTTGACTGTAAAACATGTCTTGCACATGTTGATGATGTCACAAGGCAGACTATTGTCGGATTGGTTGATGGACTTGTTGAGCCAACATAATAAAAACAATCCAAGAACATGAATCTTTGAGCCCAGAGGATCGTACAGTACAGTGGCGCTGGCTCCATTCAGAACTATATTCAAAGAGCCATCATCCAGCTGAATTGTGAGGTTGAGACATGCAGGGTACATACAGTGTCAAGGCCCAGACCCAGATTACACTGGCATCCCTCAGACAGACGATGATGTGATTGACACAGTGACAGGTGGTAACCTTGGTTACCTTGCCCATAAAGGCCCGGGCTGCCTTCCAGCTCCTCTGCTTGGGAACGAAGCCACACGGAGCCAGCAGCACCATCACCACCACGTTGATCACCGCCGCCGGAGGGATTGACAAACGATTTCAGCTCCGTCAGATTCACTTGGAGACAGATACAATGTACCACCAGGTAGTTATTGTAGAAAATTTTTTATTTATCAATGACTTACCTGGCTTTATGACAGTTGAATAAATCAACCAAGAACCATATACAACAAACCAAAATGATCATTAGCTTGATGAGTGATTTAGACAGCAAGTAAATAACTGGTTCATTTACATTGTACCTGGTTACCTTATTAGATATGTGGCTCAGCTACAATTGCTCTATAATCTATGACATGATTTGAGTATTGTACCTTGTTAAGAGTGTCCAGCCTGCAGAATGGGCTCTGCCTTGGCCAGGTCAGTCTCACAGTCCCCATGCTTCAGGAAAACCTCTGTCTGGGTGACAGACAGCTGAACAGAGGACACAGACACTGTCAACTAAGTCACTCCTTCAACTAAGAGGGCTTGACCTTTTTTTGTGAAATAGTGAAATAAGTGAAATAATAGACCTGGGTCAAAAACATAATGTCAAGTATTTGTCTTGAAATATTTGAGGTGCGCTTGACCTGAGATTGTGGTTTGCACTTTTAGGACTATTCCATTGTCCATTACACCAGGAAAAAGTAGATCAAGCGTGACTCAAGTGTTAAAAATGCCATCTACTAATACAGATATTTGATGTGTAATTGAGCCATGTCTGATTGGATATTTAACAAGATGACCTGCTACATCTGCAGCCTCACTCTGGTAGCTACAGCTCAGTCTGCTGTCCAATCTAACTGACGAGAGCTTCTGCATCAGCATTCTTCAGGGTCAGATCCTCTTCTTGGGACGCCAGTTTGGCTTTTAGCTCCTTAACCTACAGTAAACCACACAGTCCCATAAGAGGATGCATCTCAGACTGCACCCTATTCCCTATCTAGTGCACTACTTTGGACCAGAGCCCATAGGGCTGTGGTCAAAAGTAGGGCCCATAGGGTTGTGGTCAAAAGTAGTGCACTACAGTGCATTAGGAAAGTATTCAGAACCCTTGACTTTTTAAACATTTTGTTACATTACAGCCTTACTCTAAAAAAAAATTCCCCTCATCAATCTACACACATTACCCCATAACAACCAACCATACCCCATAATGGCAAAGCAAAAACAGGTTTTAAGACATTGGCCACTGAAAAGCATCCCCACAGCATGATGCTGCCACCACCATGCTTCACCGTAGGGATGGTGGCAGGTTTCCTCCAGACATAACGCTTGGCATTTAGGCCAATCTTGGTTTCATCAGACCAGAGAAACATGTTTCTCATGGTCTGAGAGTCTTTAGGTGCCTTTTGGCAAACTCCAAGCAGGCTGTCATGTGCCTTTTACTGAGGAGAGGCTTCCATCTGGCCACTCTACCATAAAGGCCTGATTGGTGGAGTGCTGCAGAGATGGTTGTCCTTCTGGAAGGTTCTGCCATCTCCACAGAGGAACTCTGGAGCTCTGTCAGAGTGACCATCTGGTTCTTGGTCACCTCCCTGACCAAGGCCCTTCTCCCCCAATTGCTCAGTTTGGCCGGGCGGCCAGCTCTAGGAAGAGTCTTGATGGTTCTAAACTTCTCCCATTTAAGAATGATGGAGGCCACTGTGTTCTTGGGGACCTTGAATGCTGCAGACATTTTTTGGTATCCTTCCCCAGATCTGTGCCTCAACACAATCCTGTCTCGGAGATCTATGGACAATTCCTTCAACTTCATGGCTTGGTTTTTGCTCTGACATGCACTGTCAACTGTGGAACCTTATATAGACAGGTGTGTGCCTTTCTAAATCATGTCCAATTAGTTGAATTTAACACAGGTGGACTCTAATCAAGTTGTAGAAACATCTCAAGGATGATCAATGGAAACAGGATGCACCTGAACTCAATTTTGAGTCTCATAGCAAAGGGTCTGAATACTTATGTAAATAAGGTATCTGTTTTTAAATTGCAATAAATTAGCAAAAATGTATATATTTTTTTCGCTTTGTCATTATGGGGTATAGTGTGTAGATTGATGAAGACATGTTTGTTATTTAATCAATTTTAGAATAAGGCTGTAACGTAATAAAATGTGGAAAAAGTCAAGGGGTCTGAATACTTTCTGAAGGCATCGTACAGTATATAGAGAATAGGGTACCATTTGAGCAATACATGAATATCATCATACTTTGGATAAAGAATCTGATTGATGCCACGTCTGTGTTAATGATATTATAATACATCTTCTGATGGCATTTTTTTTGCAATAAAAACTGATTAAATAAATGGAAATCCAATGTTGTACTCTTTGCGGCAATAGCTATAAAATGTGATTTACGTTCATTTCAAGGTTTATCAGCAGCATTCAATCAGTGGAAAGGCAAAAGGCATTATACAAATGTGCTACTCAAACCTCCTCTGATCTCGTCCCACAGCCTTGAGGTTCTGATATTAACATAACGTTAAAGGCTGCCTCTCAAATGGCACCCTATTACCTACATTCCAAATGGCACCCTATTCCCTACATTCCAAATGGCACTCTATTCCCTACATTCTAAATGGCACCCTATTCCATACATTCCAAATGGCACCCTATTCCCTACATTCCAAATGGCACCCTATTCCCTACATTCCAAATGGCACCCTATTCCCTACATTCCAAATGGCACCCTATTCCATACATTCCAAATGCACCCTATTCCATACATTCTAAATGGCACCCTATTCCATACATTCCAAATGGCACCCTATTCCATACATTCCAAATGGCACCCTATTCCATACATTCCAAATGGCACCCTATTCCATACATTCCAAATGGCACCCTATTCCATACATTCCAAATGGCACCTTATTCCATACATTCTAAATGGCACCATATTCCATACATTCCAAATGGCACCCTATTCCATACATTCCAAATGGCACCATATTCCATACATTCTAAATGGCACCCTATTCCATACATTCCAAATGGCACCCTATTCCATACATTCCAAATGGCACCATATTCCATACATTCTAAATGACACCCTATTCCATACATTCCAAATGGCACCTTATTCCCTATATAGTGCAGAGGGCCTGGTTGAAAGTAGTGGACCACAGGAAATAGGGTGCTATTTGGGATGCACTCAGACTCCTACCTGAGCGGCGGTAGTCTGGAGCTCCTGAAGGGCGCTGACGAGGCGCTTCATCTTCCCACGGATCTGAGCCCGGCTCTTCCCCAGGAACTTGCTGTACAGGGTGATCTGCTGGAGAAGGCTCTTTTGGAGTGGTGTAATTGTACCTCTTCTCATCGCGCCGAGTATTTTTCACTTGCCTGGTTGACACTGGTGTGAACATAGGCCATGAAAAGACTAATGGAATTCTGGACGGCTGGCTGTAAAAATAAGCAGAGGTGGGAGGGGGGGGGGGGGGGAGAAGCACAGCAGGGGCGCTCTGGATTGAGTGGAGTTTAACGTCCCCAAGCTGATGGGTCCTGAAATATTATCTTCATAAATTCTGAATTCATCTACAAGTTTTGCCATTTTACTTGGCCAGCCTCGACTTACTCAATCTCAAATTTAGGGGCAGCTAGCAGGACTGATTGGGCTTTGAAACCACTGGGAAAATAATGTGTTTAAGGCCTGTGACATGCAGTGCATAACGCAGAGGCTCTGTTTCCATTATCCCTCATGTCCTTCAACTTTCTTTTACACAGTACTCTACTACACACAGTGTAGAAGCTACAGCGTAGCCCTACTGACTGGGTATTTATCATAGTACTGCTCAATGAACCACCATGTCACAATTAATCACATGCCATTAGCGATCTATTAATGCAAAAACAAAGTGGCACAGAGAACAGGGCTAAAACCTGAACATCACTCACAAAAGGCCATTGTACATGATCCAGGAACCAGTGGGAAAAATCATTAGTAATTAAGATCTGACATAATGCCTTTTGACAAAGTGTTGCATGTTGAGACGCGGAGCAGCAACGTGCTCATTGATTTAACTAGTTCATCCATTATTTGTGGCTTGTGCATTTTTTAAACTCCATATAAATGAGCATTTATTTCATTGTGTTTAGCTACTTCTTTAACAAGACAAACATGTTTAAATATTGATCGCTTTATATGTAATTTCTCACAAATAATTATTTGATTTCAGGTTTCAACTTCTCATACAAGGCAGGCATATTTCCATATTTTCCTTTGATGGGTGTTTTCAGCGCTGCCAGACTCAGGTGCTTGGAGTTGAGGCCAGTGACCCTCTGTTCAACTGCTGGAAGTGGGTCATTCAAATCATACAGCTTTGGAGTAACACATTGTACTGGAGAAAAGGTCAATACCATTGCCACGTGCGCACACGGATAGAGAGAGACACAAATTCACACACACATGCACTCCTATAGTCTTCTCCCACGGCTCCCCACAGCAGCGGCATGTGAAGGCCCTTCCTGTTAGTGCGGTGACAGCTGTGCCTCCTGAGAGGGTCGTCGTTACCGTATTAATCACTCTGCTCTCATTAACATAAATGATCCTGGGTACTGATCGTTCCACTGCCATGAGGGAAAACAATTATACGTCTACTCTGCGCACACACACACACACACACACACACACACACACACACACACACACACACACACACACACACACACACACACACACACACACACACACACACACACACACACACACACACACACACACACACACACACACACACACACACACACACACACACACACACACACACACACAGTAGTCATCTGCCATGTGACCAGCCATTTGTCAGTAGCTCAGTGAGTCTCAGTGGAGACGTAATGATGAGGGATCTATGGTAAAGTTAATACAGCTGCACTGCTGTAATTACAAGATGTTCATTAAAAGTCTAACTGACTAAGTCTTAAACCCTTTACGAGTGTCATTAGGAAGGACATGGCCAAAACACACTACAGCAGAGTGTAAACTGTTGTTCTAATCTTGGACAGTAATTACAACTAACTACGTCTAACCTGTATAGCAGAATGCTGTTGTCAACCTGACTGTACTGTATGTAGCTCCATTCTTGTGTATTTTATTTAATTAATCTCCTTACTATTTTATTATTTTAATTGATTTCTTAACTGCGTCATTGGGATGGGTTCGTAAGAAAGCAATTCACGGTAAAGTCTACACCAGTTGTATTCCACGCATGTGAGAAAATGTCATTTGATTTGATTTGATTTTAACATAGACCACGGAGATAAAATCCAGATCAAAAACACCATCACATCAGTACAACTACACGGCCGTGTCGTGTCATTCATCTACTGGAACAGACCTGAGCTGTGTAAAACACCATCACATCAGTACAACTACACGGCCGTGTAGTGTCATTCATCTACTGGAACAGACCTGAGCTGTGTAAAACACCATCACATCAGTACAACTACACGGCCGTGTCGTGTCATTCATCTACTGGAACAGACCTGAGCTGTGTAAAACACCATCACATCAGTACAACTACACGGCCGTGTCGTTTCATTCATCTACAGGAACAGACCTGAGCTGTGTAAAACACCATCACATCAGTACAACTACAGGCCGTGTCGTGTCATTCATCTACTGGAACAGACCTGAGCTGTGTAAAACACCATCACATCAGTACAACTACACGGCCGTGTCGTGTCATTCATCTACTGGAACAGACCTGAGCTGTGTAAAACACCATCACATCAGTACAAATACACGGCCGTGTAGTGTCATTCATCTACTGGAACAGACCTGAGCTGTGTAAAACACCATCACATCAGTACAACTACACGGCCGTGTCGTGTCATTCATCTACTGGTACAGACCTGAGCTGTGTAAAACACCATCACATCAGTACAACTACACGGCCGTGTAGTGTCATTCATCTACTGGAACAGACCTGAGCTGTGTAAAACACCATCACATCAGTACAACTACACGGCCGTGTCGTGTCATTCATCTACTGGAACAGACCTGAGCTGTGTAAAACACCATCACATCAGTACAACTATACGGCCGTGTCGTGTCATTCCTCTACTGGAACAGACCTGAGCTGTGTAAAACACCATCACATCAGTACAACTACACGGCCGTGTCGTGTCATTCATCTACTGGTACAGACCTGAGCTGTGTAAAACACCATCACATCAGTACAACTACACGGCCGTGTCGTGTCATTCATCTACTGGAACAGACCTGAGCTGTGTAAAACACCATCACATCAGTACAACTATACGGCCGTGTCGTGTCATTCATCTACTGGAACAGACCTGAGCTGTGTAAAACACCATCACATCAGTACAACTACACGGCCGTGTAGTGTCATTCATCTACTGGAACAGACCTGAGCTGTGTAAAACACCATCACATCAGTACAACTACACGGCCGTGTCGTGTCATTCATCTACTGGAACAGACCTGAGCTGTGTAAAACACCATCACATCAGTACAACTACACGGCCGTGTCGTGTCATTCATCTACTGGAACAGACCTGAGCCGTGTAAAACACCATCACATCAGTACAACTACACGGCCGTGTCGTGTCATTCATCTACTGGAACAGACCTGAGCTGTGTAAAACACCATCACATCAGTACAACTACACGGCCGTGTCGTGTCATTCATCTACTGGAACAGACCTGAGCTGTGTAAAACACCATCACATCAGTACAACTACACGGCCGTGTCGTGTCATTCATCTACTGGAACAGACCTGAGCTGTGTAAAACACCATCACATCAGTACAACTACACGGCCGTGTAGTGTCATTCATCTACTGGTACAGACCTGAGCCGTGTAAAACACCATCACATCAGTACAACTACACGGCCGTGTCGTGTCATTCATCTACTGGAACAGACCTGAGCTGTGTAAAACACCATCACATCAGTACAACTACACGGCCGTGTAGTGTCATTCATCTACTGGAACAGACCTGAGCTGTGTAAAACACCATCACATCAGTACAACTACACGGCCGTGTCGTGTCATTCATCTACTGGAACAGACCTGAGCTGTGTAAAACACCATCACATCAGTACAACTACACGGCCGTGTAGTGTCATTCATCTACTGGAACAGACCTGAGCTGTGTAAAACACCATCACATCAGTACAACTACACGGCCGTGTAGTGTCATTCATCTACTGGAACAGACCTGAGCTGTGTAAAACACCATCACATCAGTACAACTACACGGCCGTGTCGTGTCATTCATCTACTGGAACAGACCTGAGCTGTGTAAAACACCATCACATCAGTACAACTACACGGCCGTGTCGTTTCATTCATCTACAGGAACAGACCTGAGCTGTGTAAAACACCATCACATCAGTACAACTACAGGCCGTGTCGTGTCATTCATCTACTGGAACAGACCTGAGCTGTGTAAAACACCATCACATCAGTACAAATACACGGCCGTGTAGTGTCATTCATCTACTGGAACAGACCTGAGCTGTGTAAAACACCATCACATCAGTACAACTACACGGCCGTGTCGTGTCATTCATCTACTGGTACAGACCTGAGCTGTGTAAAACACCATCACATCAGTACAACTACACGGCCGTGTAGTGTCATTCATCTACTGGAACAGACCTGAGCTGTGTAAAACACCATCACATCAGTACAACTACACGGCCGTGTCGTGTCATTCATCTACTGGAACAGACCTGAGCTGTGTAAAACACCATCACATCAGTACAACTATACGGCCGTGTAGTGTCATTCCTCTACTGGAACAGACCTGAGCTGTGTAAAACACCATCACATCAGTACAACTACACGGCCGTGTCGTGTCATTCATCTACTGGAACAGACCTGAGCTGTGTAAAACACCATCACATCAGTACAACTACACGGCCGTGTCGTGTCATTCATCTACTGGAACAGACCTGAGCCGTGTAAAACACCATCACATCAGTACAACTACACGGCCGTGTCGTGTCATTCATCTACTGGAACAGACCTGAGCTGTGTAAAACACCATCACATCAGTACAACTACACGGCCGTGTCGTGTCATTCATCTACTGGAACAGACCTGAGCTGTGTAAAACACCATCACATCAGTACAACTACACGGCCGTGTCGTGTCATTCATCTACTGGTACAGACCTGAGCTGTGTAAAACACCATCACATCAGTACAACTACACGGCCGTGTCGTGTCATTCATCTACTGGAACAGACCTGAGCTGTGTAAAACACCATCACATCAGTACAACTACACGGCCGTGTCGTGTCATTCATCTACTGGAACAGACCTGAGCTGTGTAAAACACCATCACATCAGTACAACTACACGGCCGTGTCGTGTCATTCATCTACTGGTACAGACCTGAGCTGTGTAAAACACCATCACATCAGTACAACTACACGGCCGTGTCGTGTCATTCATCTACTGGAACAGACCTGAGCTGTGTAAAACACCATCACATCAGTACAACTACACGGCCGTGTCGTGTCATTCATCTACTGGAACAGACCTGAGCTGTGTAAAACACCATCACATCAGTACAACTACACGGCCGTGTAGTGTCATTCATCTACTGGTACAGACCTGAGCCGTGTAAAACACCATCACATCAGTACAACTACACGGCCGTGTCGTGTCATTCATCTACTGGAACAGACCTGAGCTGTGTAAAACACCATCACATCAGTACAACTACACGGCCGTGTCGTGTCATTCATCTACTGGAACAGACCTGAGCTGTGTAAAACACCATCACATCAGTACAACTATACGGCCGTGTCGTGTCATTCATCTACTGGTACAGACCTGAGCTGTGTAAAACACCATCACATCAGTACAACTACACGGCCGTGTAGTGTCATTCCTCTACTGGAACAGACCTGAGCTGTGTAAAACACCATCACATCAGTACAACTACACGGCCGTGTCGTGTCATTCATCTACTGGAACAGACCTGAGCTGTGTAAAACACCATCACATCAGTACAACTACACGGCCGTGTCGTGTCATTCATCTACTGGAACAGACCTGAGCTGTGTAAAACACCATCACATCAGTACAACTACACGGCCGTGTAGTGTCATTCATCTACTGGAACAGACCTGAGCTGTGTAAAACACCATCACATCAGTACAACTACACGGCCGTGTCGTGTCATTCATCTACTGGAACAGACCTGAGCTGTGTAAAACACCATCACATCAGTACAACTACACGGCCGTGTAGTGTCATTCATCTACTGGTACAGACCTGAGCTGTGTAAAACACCATCACATCAGTACAACTACACGGCCGTGTCGTGTCATTCATCTACTGGAACAGACCTGAGCCGTGTAAAACACCATCACATCAGTACAACTACACGGCCGTGTCGTGTCATTCATCTACTGGAACAGACCTGAGCTGTGTAAAACACCATCACATCAGTACAACTACACGGCCGTGTCGTGTCATTCATCTACTGGAACAGACCTGAGCTGTGTAAAACACCATCACATCAGTACAACTACACGGCCGTGTAGTGTCATTCATCTACTGGTACAGACCTGAGCCGTGTAAAACACCATCACATCAGTACAACTACACGGCCGTGTCGTGTCATTCATCTACTGGAACAGACCTGAGCTGTGTAAAACACCATCACATCAGTACAACTACACGGCCGTGTCGTGTCATTCATCTACTGGAACAGACCTGAGCTGTGTAAAACACCATCACATCAGTACAACTACACGGCCGTGTAGTGTCATTCATCTACTGGAACAGACCTGAGCTGTGTAAAACACCATCACATCAGTACAACTACACGGCCGTGTCGTGTCATTCATCTACTGGAACAGACCTGAGCTGTGTAAAACACCATCACATCAGTACAACTACACGGCCGTGTAGTGTCATTCATCTACTGGAACAGACCTGAGCTGTGTAAAACACCATCACATCAGTACAACTACACGGCCGTGTAGTGTCATTCATCTACTGGAACAGACCTGAGCCGTGTAAAACACATTTCACATAGTTTCGAAAATCACTCAAAATGAATGATGAATTTAGTCCGTTTTGAATTATTTGAAAGAAATGGAAAACAGTCTGAACCCAGGCCTGGTAAAGAAGACTACAGTACCTTGTTGAAAGTGTCCAGTACATTTGATAAAGCTGTCTAGTAGCTACCAGACCTCACCTCAATGTCCTCAGTCTCCTGGATGAACCTGAGGCTGACAGATTGCAGGGCCTCAGGGGGCCAGCGGTGGAACCAGTCCATGGTGGTGCAGTGGACCAGGGCAGGGAAAAGACAGGCCCTGAGACGCAGGGCACTGCCCACAGGAGACAGACACAGAACCAGCTAGAGAGAGACACCATCCTTATGGCAGGAAGAGGGAAGTGAGGTTCAGACAGACATGGACACATGGCACCCTATTCCCTATTTAGTGCACTACTTTTGACCAGGCCCCATAGGGAGGCCCATATGGTCCTACTCCACAAAGCCATGAACATACAGGCCCTGGGAGAGACGGGGCTCTGGGTGGCTAACCACCAGACACTTTTGGCAGACATGGTAAACACACAGACACATATGTGCACATTTCCCAACACAGACATAAAAGGATGTATGCCCAAATGTACATACTGTATGACAACACACACGTAGTCATAGACCACTGAAATGGCAGATGCATCCAAATAGGAAACATCCTCTTTTAACAGAGTGAGACAAACTGGCAGCCTGTCCATTCTACCTGCCTCTCGCTTTCCCTCTCACTCACATTCCTTCCTTCCTTCCTTCCTTCCTTCCTTCCTTCCTTCCTTCCTTCCTTCCTTCCTTCCTTCCTTCCTTCCTTCCTTCCTTCCTTCCTTCCTTCCTTCCTTCCTTCCTTCCTTCCTTCCTTCCTTCCTTCCTTCCTTCCTTCCTTCCTTCCTTCCTTCCTTCCTTCCAGGGTCAGTAGAGAACACAGTAAAAGTCAGGGTGAGTAGAGAACACAGTAACAGTCAGGGTCAGTAGAGAACACAGTAACAGTCAGGGTCAGTAGAGAACACAGTAACAGTCAGGGTCAGTAGAGAACACAGTAACAGTCAGGGTCAGTAGAGAACACAGTAACAGTCAGGGTCACTAGAGACAGAACACAGTAACAGTCAGGGTCACTAGAGACAGAACACAGTAACAGTCAGGGTCAGTAGAGACAGAACACAGTAAGCAGAGCTGATTGTTCTATTTTTTTACTCCAGTCCTCAGCCAAGTCCACCTACACTGTAGAGCATAAGAGTGTGTTCACCAGGAAGCCAACAGGGAAAAAAGGCGTAATGAAAGGGGAAGGGGTGTTCCCTCGTGTGCCATAATAAACACAACCCACATAGACAGTGGAAACACTTTATTGGAAGCTGCTTCTCTAACTATCTTCAAGCAGTGAAAGTTGTGGTGTAATCTGAAAATACACATTCAACACGATGGTGCTCATTGAAGAATTTGGAGGTGTCCAAGATCAATGAAGTGGCTCATCACCATGACGCTGCAGAGAGAGAGAGAGAGGACACTGGTTTGCGTCCCAAATTGCAACCTATTCGCTATATAGTGCGCTATAGGTCCTGGTCAAAAGTAGTGCACTACATAGGGAATTAGGGAGCCATTTGATAGGCAGATGTGATCTTTAAACAGATGATTAAAGGGATAAGGCATGCCTCACCAATGAGCTATTTAAATATTTTCCAGGGCTCTTTAATAGCATCTGACAATGATTCCTGTGGGAGTCGGGAGAGAAGAGAGAAAGAGAGAAAGAGAGAAAGAGAGAGAGGGAGAGAGAGAGAGAGTGGGAGACAGAGACAGAGACACAGAGAGAGAGAAAGAGAGAGAGAGAGAGAGAGAGAGAGAGAGAGAGAGAGAGAGAGAGAGAGAGAGAGAGAGAGAGAGAGAGAGAGAGAGAGAGAGAGAGAGAGAGAGAGAGAGAGAGAGAGAGAGAGACACAGAGAGAGAGAGAGAGAGAGAGAGAGAGAGAGAGAGAGAGAGAGAGAGAGAGAGAGAGAGAGAGAGAGAGAGAGAGAGAGAGAGAGAGAGAGAGAGAGAGAGAGAGAGAGAGAGAGAGAGAGAGAACAGAGTGAACAGGACTAGATGAGATCAATACAACTGCTAGCAGCCAGAGGGGTATTGATCCTAGAGAACTGTGTCTAAAAGAAACATTGATCTCTCTTAATGAATCACAGACATTTTGCATTATTATTCTCCTGTGGTGCGGTTCACCGCACAATATGGCGGACTGTGATTGGCTGGGATAAAGATATTTATTATACTACAGGAAGTTTTTATATTGACAGATATATGTCTCTTGGTGTTGAAATCCTGCTCTGCCGCGTGATATCTATTCACATATTCATTGCAATCACTTATCATGCCTAAACGATCTACGATAAATTCTGTCAGGCTTTACATCCATTATTAATGACTATGTTAATCATGATGACCTCTCATACCAAGAAGACCTTCTGTGTATACCTTGAGGTTCTGTGTGGTGTAGGCCTTCCTCGGGGTGTGTGTGTATTTACCTTGAGGTTCTGTGTGGTGTAGGCCTTCCTTGGGGTGTGTGTGTGTTAACCTTAAGGTACTGTGTGGTGTAGGCCTTCCTCGGGTGTGTGTGTGTGTGTGTGTGTGTGTATTTACCTTGAGGTTCTGTGTGGTGTAGGCATTCCTCGGGGTGTGTGTGTATTTACCTTGAGGTTCTGTGTGGTGTAGGCCTTCCTCGGGGTGTGTGTGTATTTACCTTGAGGTTCTGTGTGGTGTAGACCTTCATCGGGTGTGTGTGTGTGTTTACCTTGAGGTTCTGTGTTTTGTGTAGGCCTTCGTCAGGGCATGACCACACGTAGACTCCAGGATATAAATGACCCTACAGCTGTGGATGAACACAAAACATGCTCAACTCTATTGTCTCGAAAAACACTTTCTGAAAAGGGTGTTCCATGATCCTGCCTTCAAGACAACTGAGGTTACCTCATTGATAGTACTTCTGAATACCTCAAAAAAAAAGTTAGATGACTCAATTCTGCTCCGTTTTGAAAAAATTCAGTCAGTCTGCTTATTTTCAACGTTATACATTTTCTTTGTGTTTTAAAAGATGTACAAAAAAAAGAAGAAATTCGTCTTCATCTTTAATGACACAATTTTTTGAGAAAACACTTTTACAGTGAGTTTATTATACTACCCGTTTTATAATACAGTGATTCCCAAACTAAGGGTCGGGTGTCCAAGTTGGTCACGGGACGATTTTTTTTTTTTCTTCACACATTTTCGGTATGAAAAAACACTTTCAGTGTAAATTGAAATGACGAAAAACCAATAGAAAGTGTGTACAAAGATAATGGACCTACAGTTGAAGTCGGAAGTTTACATACACTAAGTTGACTGTGCCTTTAAACAGCTTGGAAAATTCCAGAAAATTGGCTTTAGAAGCTTCTGATAGGCTAATTGACATCATTTGAGTCAATTGGAGGTGTACCTGTGGATGTATTTCAAGGCCTAGCTTCAAACTCAGTGCCTCTTTGCTTGACATCATGGGGAAATCAAAAGAAATCAGTCAAGACATCAGAAAAAAATAATTTGTAGACCTAAACAAGTATGGTTCATCATTGGGAGCAATTTCCACATGCCTGAAGGTACCACATTCATCTGTACAAACAATAGTACGCAAGTATAAACACCATGGGACCACGCAGTCGTCATACTGCTCAGGAAGGAGACACATTCTGTCTCCTAGAGATTAACGTACTTTGGTGAGAAAAGTGCAAATCACTCCCAAAACAACAGCAAATAACAACAGCAAAGGACCTTGTGAAGATGCGGGAGGAAACAGGTACAAAAGTATCTATATCCACAGTAAAACGAGTCCTATATCAACATAACCTGAAAGGCCGCTCAGCAAGGAAGAAGCCACTGCTCAAAAACCGCCATAAAAAAAGCCAGACTACGGTTTGCAACTGTACATGGGAACAAAGATTGTACTTTTTGGAGAAATGTCCTCTAGTCTGATGAAACAAAAATAGAACTGTTTGGCCATAATGACCATTGTTATGTTTGGAGGAAAAAGGGGGAAGCTCGCAAGCCGAAGAACACCATCCCAACCGTGAAGCACGGGGGTGGCAGCATCATGTTGTGGGGGTGCTTTGCTGCAGGAGGGACTGGTGCACTTCACAAAATACATGGCATCATGAGGTAGGAAAATTATGTGGATATATTGAAGCAACATCTCAAGACATTGTTGATTTGGTCATAATGTTTGAGCATAGGAACACAGCATTAGCCATGTCAAGATGCGTAGAAATGCAGGAAATTTGCTTAAAAACTGCAAAATTATTATATCTCAGCTCCATGGCAAAATGTATAGAAGTGCCCACAAAATTGCTTTAAAAATGTAAAACTATATTTCAGCTTCAGGACAAAATGAGTTGAATTTCAGGAAATTGGCTTTTAAACTGGGATGTTTTGTTTAAACCTTTATTTAACTAGGCAAGTCAGTTAAGAACAAGTTCTTATTTTCAATGATGGCCTAGGAACAGTGCCTTGTTCAGGAGCAGAATGACAGATTTTTACCTTGTCAGCTCAGGGATTCGATCTGGCAATTTCTTGGTTGTTAGTCCAACACTCTAACCACTAGGCTACCTGCCTCTAACTGCTAAGCTACCTGCCTCTAACTGCTAAGCTACCTGCCTCTAACTGCTACGCTACCTGCCTCTAACCGCTAGGCTACCTGCCTCTAACCGCTAGGCTACCTGCCTCTAACTGCTAGGCTACCTGCCTCTAACCGCTAGGCTACCTGCCTCTAACCGCTAGGTTTTCTGCCTCTAACCGCTAGGCTACCTGCCTCTAACCACTAGGCTACCTGCCTCTAACCGCTAGGCTACCTGCCTCTAACCGCTAGGCTACCTGCCTCTAACCACTAGGCTACCTGCTGCCATGTTTACCAGGTTTGGTAACAAACTTCACAGCACTCTGTCAGCGTGTCCATCTGGAGTTTGGTGAAAAGCTGCATGTCCACCAGTCTGACTACACCCTGCTAGACTCATGGATCCACAGCTGTACCAGGTCACTGTCCTGTCTCACACACTCTGGCCCTGACATCAGAAGGCCCTACAAAAACACAAAAAATACCACTTTTAACTAAGCATAGTTTATATTGATCATAGCTAAACTAAAAGATGTGTCAGATCCGTTCAGAGCAGGACAAGAGAACCGTGGGTGAATGTCTGCCACCTGGAGTGATTGTGAAAGGTGTCAGATCATGTCACTTTTACAGTAGTGTTTAGGGTATATAGTGTTTAGGGTATATTACTTAAACCCCACCATCATTAGATGAAAGATGTTGGCGAGGTCCGGTAGGTTGAAGATGTAATGGAACTTGACTGCAGTGGGCAGGAAGTTGTTGAGCATGCTGTGGTGGAGGGCTGCCTGGAGCACGGAGAGGGCTGTCTTCAACACAGCTGAGGGGGCCGTCTTTAACACCTGCTGCAGATGACCAATCCGGATGTGACTATAGATGGAGTCCTGCACCTCAGCCGACGGGAAGTTCACAGAAAACACTGAGAAATGCCTCTTTAGGGGAGAAAACCCCCCACATAGGAGTCAATAGGAGAACTGTCTCAGTCTTCAGTATCTATTCTGCAATAGTCTATGTGCCGGGGGGCTAGGGTCAGTCTGTCCTATCTGGTGTAATTCTCCTGTCTTATCTGGTGACCTGTGTGATCATAGGTATGCTCCCTCCCTCCCTCCCTCCCTCCCTCCCTCCCTCCCTCCCAGGGATGCTCTTCAGGACTACCTGGCCTGACGACTCCTGGCTGTCCCTGTACCCAGTCCTGCTTGTCGTGCTGCTGATCCAGTTTCAGCTGTTCTGCCTGCAGCTATAGAACCCTGACCTGTTCACCAGACATGCTACTTTAGGCTATTTATAAAATAAGCTACTTATCCTCTGTGGCTACATTTTAGTCTTCTTCGTGGTGTAGTAGGCTATTCTGAATTATTACATTTCTTTCTAAACAGACAGCAGTAACTCCATAACGTTGGCAAACCTATTTTAATTTATCGGGCATCCTGCAAGTCTGCTGTTGATAAAGTATGTCATATACTTCCCCTGCCATTGTTTAGTTGAGGTACGCGCCATCTGGAAAATAATCTAGGGGAAACACTGATCTAACCACTGACACAGCACAATGACAACTGTTTGATTGACAGAGCAGCATAGTGTTCCATGCTGTGTCATGTAGGGATGAGGTATTATGCTGTGTCATGTAGGGATGAGGTATTATGCTGTGTCATGTAGGGATGAGGTATTATGCTGTGTCATGTAGGGATGAGGTATTATGCTGTGTCATGTAGGGATGAGGTATTATGCTGTGTCATGTAGGGATGAGGTATTATGCTGTGTCATGTAGGGATGAGGTATTATGCTGTGTCATGTAGGGATGAGGTATTATGCTGTGTCATGTAGGGATGAGGTATTATGCTGTGTCATGTAGGGATGAGGTATTATGCTGTGTCATGTAGGGATGAGGTATTATGCTGTGTCATGTAGGGATGAGGTATTATGCTGTGTCGTGTAGGGATGAGGTATTATGCTGTGTCGTGTAGGGATGAGGTATTATGCTGTGTCATGTAGGGATGAGGTATTATGCTGTGTCATGTAGGGATGAGGTATTAAGGTGTGTCTCTTGAATCATGCATCGTAGAACAAGAAACTATTTGTATTTTTGTAGCTTTTATAACCTATAAATCAAACAAATTGTATGTGTCACAAGCGCTGAATAGAACAGCTGTAGACCTTACCGTGAAATGCTTACTTACAAGCCCTTAACCAACATTGCAGTTTTAAGAAAATAGAGTTAAGAAAATATTTACTAAACAACTAAAGTTTTTTAAAAAGTAAGACAATAAAATAACTATGAGGCTATATACAGGGGGTACCGAGTCAATGTACAGGTTAGTCAAGGACATTTGTACATATAGGTAAAGGTGAAGTGACTATGCATAGATAATAAACAGTGAGTAGAAGCAGTGTAAAATCAAGGGGTGGGGGGGGGGTCAATGCAAATAGTCTGGGGGGCCATTTGATGAATTGTTCAGCAGTCTTATGGCTCTGGGGTGGAAGCTGTTCAGCAGTCTTATGGCTCTGGGGTGGAAGCTGTTCAGCAGTCTTATGGCTCTGGGGTGGAAGCTGTTCAGCAGTCTTATGGCTCTGGGGTGGAAGCTGTTCAGCAGTCTTATGGCTCTGGGGTGGAAGCTGTTCAGCAGTCTTATGGCTCTGGGGTGGAAGCTGTTCAGCAGTCTTATGGCTCTGGGGTGGAAGCTGTTCAGCAGTCTTATGGCTCTGGGGTGGAAGCTGTTCAGCAGTCTTATGGCTCTGGGGTGGAAGCTGTTCAGCAGTCTTATGGCTCTGGGGTGGAAGCTGTTCAGCAGTCTTATGGCTCTGGGGTGGAAGCTGTTCAGCAGTCTTATGGCTCTGGGGTGGAAGCTGTTCAGCAGTCTTATGGCTCTGGGGTGGAAGCTGTTCAGCAGTCTTATGGCTCTGGGGTGGAAGCTGTTCAGCAGTCTTATGGCTCTGGGGTGGAAGCTGTTCAGCAGTCTTATGGCTCTGGGGTGGAAGCTGTTCAGCAGTCTTATGGCTCTGGGGTGGAAGCTGTTCAGCAGTCTTATGGCTCTGGGGTGGAAGCTGTTCAGCAGTCTTATGGCTCTGGGGTGGAAGCTGTTCAGCAGTCTTATGGCTCTGGGGTGGAAGCTGTTAAGGAGTCTTTTGGAACTTGACTTGGCACTCCGGTACCGCTTGGTGTGCGGTAGCAGAGAGAACATGAAATGGGTGCTTGGAGTCTCTGACAATGTTTTGGGCCTTCCTCTGACACCGCCTGGCATATAGATCCTGGATGGCAGGAAGCTTGGCCCTTGTTTAGTTGGGGTACGCGCCATCTGGGGTAAAACGCATTGTCGTGACTTCTTCACGACTTTCTCGGTGTGTTCGAACCATGATAGTTTGTTGGTGATGTTGGTGATAACAAGCTAGGATTTTAAAAAGTACTAATTTCTATGTTATATAAGCAATAACTGACATACTTTTCTCTGTATGTATTTTTTTATTACTTTCAGTATTACACCAATGCAAATTAAAATGTCAATATGAACAATGAGGAATTAAAGAAAATATTTCCTTGTTGGTGTAAATAAATATGTTTGAATTACTAGCCAAGAGGGAGCAGGATTTGTCGGGAACTTCTGCCTCTATTTGGACCATGTAATTCAGTATGGAGAGCATATTTCATTGGAAGGTCAACTAACAGAATGATACACAATAGCGTCTGGAGCAGAGTCCCAGGCCTGGCATTCCCAGGAGATGTGTGCACGGCGCCTATTGACTTTTAAATGAGCTGCGTTTGACATTGACCTTTTTGTACACCAGAGACAGAATACTAACAGACTGGTGTAATTCATTCAGGGCATGGCGATGTAGAGGACCTTATTCACAGAGATCCTACTGATACCTCTCTATGAAGAGCAGCTACAGATTAGACCAGCCCTCCTTTATTTCTCTATGCTCTGTGTTATAGAGTCTGGTTATCAAGCTCTCTGGACTGAATTAAACCACACACAGAATGAGCAGACAACAACAAGGTCATGTGATCCAGAGAGGAGGGGAAATGTAGCAAGTGAAGTTGACTTTCATGATGAGCTAGATTAACTAGATGAACAAAACAAAACAACCCATAACCCAAATATTCTAAACGTGGGGTCAGTAGTTTGATTGTACTGTCATTGAGTCATAGACAGCGTCCCAAATGGCACCCTATTCCTTATATAGTGCACTTGTTTTGATCAGGGCCCATATGGGGCTTATATAGAGAGTAGTGTGGCCTTTGGGGTGCACCGACGCCCCCAGGCGGGAGGTATAATGTCAGTGTTGGATCTCTCTGGAGCTCTACTGTATGTCAGCGTTATGATGAAATATCACCCATGGTTCTCAGTCAAGGTTCTGATCCTATTCTCACCCAGAGAGGAATCTATTTAAAAAAATCTTCACCGAGAAAAGAGCATGCAGCTCCACAGAGATTAAACTAGTAGCCTATGCAATAATGATAATCAACTATATATAACTAACCATTTCATAATGTTTAATTTAAACTGTGTACATTTAAAGATGATCAATATTATTGTTTGACCTTGCTGATGTATACGGGGTGTTGTGGCTTGGGGAGGTGGGAGGTGGTGGTAAAATCACAAAGACGCCTCAAGCTGATGAGATGACAGTTGCCTGCTGCAGATTAAGGCTATGGTGCCGTCTGTTGGCCTTGTTCCATAGTACTCCAATGCAGCCATTTGTATCTCAATATCAAATAATTTCTGGGTAACATTTATGTACCTTATTAAAATGGTCAAAAATAAACACAAATTGCTTCTTACCGCCTTAGCAAAATGCAATTTCTCAAGCAATAATTTTGCTAGGACTGTCTGGGAGTGGTCTGAGAGAGGGTCATAATTGGAGGAGCCTAATGGGCGGGATGTGTAACCTGAATGTCCTGTTATTGGCAGAGAGGAGGACAAACTCTTTGTTATTGGTCTATTAACTTATACAGCATGGTGATGTCACCAGGCGGTCCAAAAAAAAACACCCAGCCACACAAGCTGACATTTCAGGAGGTCTTTTCAAACAGCTCTTTCACTAAAAGTTCATTATCATAATTCTCCCAATTTCAAAGTATTATTCCAACCTCATAGTGTGGAAATATATAAAAAAAACACAGGACCACATTTTTAACTGCACTGCCCCTTTAAAACCACACACCTGTGTGAAACGGATATGACTGATGCACATTTTGTGTTGTTAAACTCATTAAATTACACACTTCTATGAGCACATTCACCAATTAACGTCACCACGGTAATCTTTAGTTGGAGTCCCACATAGAAGGATTCTGTCATCTCACCCGGCACCCAACGCACTCCGACGCAAATAGCTGTTGTCTTGCACTTAATTCCTTCCTGGGAGCCAAAGTGGCTTCTACACTGTCAGGCTACAACAACAGAACAGGCAGCAGATGGAAGGTTGATTCTGTGGGTTTGTTGTATCCTCCACGGGGAAATGAAGCCTTCCCTCCGCTCTCTAGGGCTGTGTCTCAAATTGGCAGCCTATTCCCTCGCTACATAGTGCACTACTTTGGACCAGTAGTAGTCCAAAAGCAGTGCACTATATAGAGAATAGGGTGCCATTTGGGACACAGCCTAGGTCTTCATCTGCCTCCTCTCTTCCTCCCATTAGCGTGCGGCGGCGGCAGCTAGGCAGTGATTATGTGACGGGAAAATGAGGGGGTGCCCAGGATGTTGGTGAGGAAATGGCAGGGTGTACAGCCTGGCCCAGCAGGGGGAATGGCATAGAGAGGCATGTTAAAGGCCACACAGGGCACCTGGTTAAGGCCAATGAGGGCATCGGGCTGGGGCACAGATGCTTTTAGGGAACTGGAGGAAAGCTGGTCTTGTTTGTTGTTGTACTAGGCTCTATGCAAAGTGTGCAGATAGTGATAATTGATAGATTTTTGTTTGGTGAATATCGACCTTGAGGATGAAGACTGAATATTTAAGGCATTATTTCTGAGAGAGCATGTTGTATTTTAGTTACGAAACATGAAACAAAAAAAAGTTTTAACGTCAACGTCTGTGTTCATCGCTTGACCATGTGATAGTAGTTTCAGATGATGAATCAGCGTGAAGCGAACCCGCGCACATGCGCAGACGCTGTGCGACTGTGAGAACGAAGTCTTGCATCTCGCTCATCTCAATTCTAGAGTATACCTAAGTATGTATCGCGCTTCTTTCCAAAGAAAGTCAACACACTGTATTCATAAAACAAAACATTTGATTTATTATTTAACATTTCAAAATGCTTGTAAAAAATGAAAAGCATAAAGAAAAGAGTGATGAGAGAGAGAAGAGCAGTGACTTAGTATTGCTTTTGTTTCCCTTTTGGAAATAATATTTGTTAGTACATGCTGATTTGGGCATTGCAGCGACATGTAGAATACAACTACTTCACAAGGAAATGCTTTTTGTTACATGCATATTTTACTTGGGGGTCAATCCATGGCTTTACCACATCATGCAGACCAGTTCCTAACCCATTGGAACCCCACGGCAGGTAAAAAACACAGAAATTATACCCTATTCCCTACATAGTACACTACCTGGTCAAAAGTAGTGCACAACCAGCAAATAAATAAGTCTATTATCATAATAATAAATAATTATCCAATCTCCATGTCCAACCAGGGAATGCACAACATACTACAGTATATAGATGGAATCTATAGTACATGACCTGCCTCAAAACACCATACACACCATGGATATAGAACTGTTCTATCTCTGTGATACACACATTACATATCAAGGGAATCCACAACAGGAGAACTGCTGGTGCTACTGAAGAATCTCTATATCATGGTCTAATCTCTTTTCAAAACCAGTGAAACACTCACAAAGAGGATTCTCTAGAACAGGATACAACATCCTGCAGGGGGATACATGTACAGTTTATTACAATGTTGGGAAGCCATTTCTATAAGATTAACTAATACTGCCACTGAAAGAAAAAGGCAAAGGCATTTTAACTGGACATGAATATTCAAAGGCAAAAGTGTTGACTGTGTATTGCTGTTTCTTTATAGTGCCAGATACAGAGACATGACAGGCAACGGATCTGATGCCTCAAGATACGTCTCTGATTGTCCACAGCTAAGACCAAACATCTAAGTCCACAGCTAAGTCCATAACTGTGACATAACCCTTCTACTACTGTTGAGGATGGTTTATTACATTATCTATAACTGTAACATAACCCTTCTACTACTGTTGAGGATGGTTTATTACATTATCTATAACTGTAACATAATCCTTCTACTGTTGAGGATGGTTAATTACATTATCTATAACTGTAACATAACCCTTCTACTGTTGAGGATGGTTAATTACATTATCTATAGCTGTAACATAACCCTTATTATGTTGGGGATGGTTAATTACATTATCTATAACTGTAACAAAACCTTTCTACTGTTGAGGATGGTTTATTACATTATCTATAACTGTAACATAACCCTTCTACTGTTGAGGATGGTTAATTACATTATCTATAACTGTAACATAACCCTTCTACTGTTGAGGATGGTTAATTACATTATCTATAGCTGTAACATAACCCTTATTCTGTTGGGGATGGTTAATTACATTATCTATAACTGTAACAAAACCCTTCTACTGTTGAGGATGGTTAATTACATTATCTATAGCTGTAACATAACCCTTCTGCTGTTGAGGATGGTTAATTACATTATCTATAGCTGTAACATAACCCTTATTCTGTTGGGGATGGTTAATTGCATTATCTATAGCTGTAACATAACCCTTCTGCTGTTGAGGATGGTTAATTACATTATCTATAGCTGTAACATAACCCTTCTACTGTTGAGGATGGTTAATTACATTATCTATAGCTGTAACATAACCCTTCTACTGTTGAGGATGGTTAATTACATTATCTATAGCTGTAACATAACCCTTCTACTGTTGAGGATGGTTAATTACATTATCTATAGCTGTAACATAACCCTTATTCTGCTGATGAGGATGAGGTTTTATTACCTCTCACTTTACTCAGAAAATACATATAAAATAAATATAATTTCAGTAATTGAGCCTATTTTGAATGATATTTTTTTCAGTATTTGGAAGTGACATTTATGCAACACACACACACACACACACACACACACACACACACACACACACACACACACACACACACACACACACACACACACACACACACACACACACACACACACACACACACACACACACACACACACACACACACACTTTTCAATATTGTTGTTTAAATCCATTTAGTTTAACATCAGTTTAGTGTGTGGTGGTCAAGCACTGGAGGTCTGTCAAGTGTAGTGTCCTGGTGTTCAAGTCCCCAGAAGGTTGATGCTTTCATTCATTGTGTGTAGATAGATAGTCAAGGTGTGGTCACCTGTTTGGAAGCAGATAACAACAACCTGAAGCCATCAATACAGAGTGACTGAAGCAGGGTCCATATTCATAAAGCGTCTCAGAGTACGATCATTGGTGTAGGGTAAACGCAATGTACCCACATTTTTGGGGGAGGTCCCCAACAATGTACCCTCCTTTTTGGGGGGAGGGCCCCAACAATGTACCCACCTTTTTGGGGGGAGGGCCCCAACAATGTACCCACCTTTTTGGGGGGAGGGCCCCAACAATGTACCCAACTTTTGCAAAAAAATGCATTGAAAGAATAGGAAGCGTTACTTTTTTCACTGCGACCAGCGATCCAAGTTTATCCACCTATTTATATCCCAGGACATCACTGAGTAGGAGTGCTGATCTAGGTCCCTGTCCATTCATTATGATCCAAAAGGCTAAACTAATCCTAGATCAGCACTCCTACTCTGGGATCCTTTGATCAATACGGGTCCAGATCTATTTGTTAAACTGAGAAGCTCTTTGGTTACCTCTGCTCCATCGTTGCTCAGTATTCCAGTATGCCTTTTGGCGCCATCTTGTGGTTGGCCAGTACCACACAGTCATCTCTCTGTCGGCTCTGGCCAACCCTATTCCTCTGGCTTCTGTTCCAGCCCTGCATTAACCCACCTAATTCAACTCATCAAAGTCCTGCTGTGTGTGCAGCTGATTAATAGAATCCTCTGTGTGTGTGTGTGTGTGTGTGTGTGTGTGTGTGTGTGTGTGTGTGTGTGTGTGTGTGTGTGTGTGTTAGAGTTGGGCAACCCATGTTTCTCTAAGTTGGTAACAGAGTTCTGAGGGGTGTTTCCAGAGACTAGTTGGTACCCTTCTCCTTGGTGGTCTGACTTCGAGAGGTGGAGGGAGGCAGACTCAGAGAGTGTATGTGGGGTCTATCTACACACGGGGTTCCAGTCTGTGGGACAGTTCAAACAGAGTCTGCTGATTGTCAATGATGTGAAGGTAGTCGACATAGGCCTGTACCTCTGGACTGCTCTTCTGGGGCATCCCGTTCCCTAGGAGGTAAACCACACAGTAAATATACACACACGCTTACACACACACACGCGCTTACACACACACACACACACACACACACACACACACACACACACACACACACACACACACACACACACACACACACACACACACACACACACACACACACACACACACACACACACACACACACACACACACACATGCTAGCTGAGCATTATCCATGACAGGAGATAGTTGTTGGTACACAGTCTTCATTACTGTAAGTGGCTGTGTACCGTAGGGGTTCTCAGCATTAATGACTCAATCAATTTACTATAGTAACATATAATGTTGTTATTGATGAACTGATGATCTAATTGGGTACTGTTATTCTGCTGACTACTGTAGTTGAGTCATCTTTACTGTACAACAACTGTAGAAAGGCAACACTGTGACCTGTTTACTGTGTTATAGTGGATGACTATAGAAAGTCAACACTGTGACCTGTCTACTGTGTTATAGTGGATGACTGTAGAAAGTCAACACTGTGACCTGTTTACTGTGTTATAGTGGATGGCTGTAGAAAGTCAACACTGTGACCTGTTTACTGTGTTATAGTGGATGACTGTAGAAAGTCAACACTGTGACCTGTTTACTGTGTTATAGTGGATGACTGTAGAAAGTCAACACTGTGACCTGTTTACTGTGTTATAGTGGATGACTGTAGAAAGTCAGCAATGTGACCTGTTTACTGTGTTATAGTGGATGACTGTAGAAAGTCAACACTGTGACCTGTTTACTGTGTTATAGTGGATGACTGTAGAAAGTCAACACTGTGACCTGTTTACTGTGTTATAGTGGATGACTGTAGAAAGTCAACACGGTGACCTGTTTACTGTGTTATAGTGGATGACTGTAGAAAGTCAACACTGTGACCTGTTTACTGTGTTATAGTGGCTGACTGTAGAAAGTCAACACTGTGACCTGTTTACTGTGTTATAGTGGATGACTGTAGAAAGTCAACACTGTGACCCGTTTACTGTGTTATAGTGGATGACTGTAGAAAGTCAACACTGTGACCTGTTTACTGTGTTATAGTGGCTGACTGTAGAAAGTCAACACTGTGACCTGTTTACTGTGTTATAGTGGATGACTGTAGAAAGTCAACACTGTGACCCGTTTACTGTGTTATAGTGGATGACTGTAGAAAGTCAACACTGTGACCTGTTTACTGTGTTATAGTGGATGACTGTAGAAAGTCAACACTGTGACCTGTTTACTGTGTTATAGTGGCTGACTGTAGAACGTCAACACTGTGACCTGTTTACTGCGTTATAGTGGATGACTGTAGAAAGTCAACACTGTGACCTGTTTACTGTGTTATAGTGGATGACTGTAGAAAGTCAACACTGTGACCTGTTTACTGTGTTATAGTGGATGACTGTAGAAAGTCAACACTGTGACCTGTTTACTGTGTTATAGTGGATGACTGTAGAAAGTCAACACTGTGACCTGTTTACTGTGTTATAGTGGATGACTGTAGAAAGTCAACACTGTGACCTGTTTACTGTGTTATAGTGGATGACTGTAGAAAGTCAACACTGTGACCTGTTTACTGTGTTATAGTGGCTGACTGTAGAAAGTCAACACTGTGACCTGTTTACTGTGTTATAGTGGCTGACTGTAGAAAGTCAACACTGTGACCTGTTTACTGTGTTATAGTGGATGACTGTAGAAAGTCAACACTGTGACCTGTTTACTGTGTTATAGTGGATGACTGTAGAAAGTCAACACTGTGACCTGTTTACTGTGTTATAGTGGATGACTGTAGAAAGTCAACACTGTGACCTGTTTACTGTGTTATAGTGGCTGACTGTAGAACGTCAACACTGTGACCTGTTTACTGTGTTATAGTGGCTGACTGTAGAACGTCAACACTGTGACCTGTTTACTGTGTTATAGTGGCTGACTGTAGAAAGGCAACACTGTGACCTGTTTACTGTGTTATAGTGGCTGACTGTAGAACGTCAACACTGTGACCTGTTTACTGTGTTATAGTGGATGACTGTAGAAAGTCAACACTGTGACCTGTTTACTGTGTTATAGTGGCTGACTGTGGAAAGTCAACACTGTGACCTGTGTTATAGTGGATGACTGTAGAAAGTCAACACTGTGACCTGTCTACTGCATTATAGTGGATGACTGTAGAAAGTCAACACTGTGACCTGTTTACTGTGTTATAGTGGGTGACTGTAGAAAGTCAACACTGTGACCTGTCTACTGCGTGTAAGTAATGACATGAGTATGGAGGTTCAGGGAAAGCTCATCAAAGTTGATGGTCATTGCTGATCTAAGACTGTGTGAGACACACACACACACGCACACACGTCACCCACCCATGTGATCCTCCTGACAGTGTCTGATGAGACGCACCGTGTCGGCTATCATGTGCTGCAAGAGGAGATGGACACAATACACTTCAAATACACTTCAAATACACATCCATCACATATTTTAGATGCCCTTGTTTCTGCGTTATAGACCGTCTATAGTTGAGGAAACACTGGGTACACTGACATGTTCAACCCCCTCCGTCATCCTGGAGCAACTTACCAGCTTTTCAAAATTGACCAGGTTATCGAGAAAGGTTTTGTTGCCCTCGTGAATGAAAGTGATATCTATGAGAAAGGGAACAATGTAGCAGCGTTAAAATATTGAGTGCTAGTTTGTGATTTAAGTTTAGCTCACAATATTTCTGTCTGAATTTCAGATCACCGCAGGGTTCAGAAGGTAGTGATGACAGTATCATTACAGACCACTGCAGGGTTCAGGAGGCAGTGATGACAGTAACATTACAGACCACTGCAGGGTTCAGGAGGCAGTGATGACAGTAACATTACAGACCACTGCAGGGTTCAGGAGGCAGTGATGACAGTAACATTACAGACCACTGCAGGGTTAAGGAGGCAGTGATGACAGTAACATTACAGACCACTGCAGGGTTCAGGAGGCAGTGATGGCAGTAACATTACAGACCACTGCAGGGT
The DNA here is from genome assembly GCF_045679555.1 of Salvelinus alpinus. Classification (NCBI taxonomy): domain Eukaryota; kingdom Metazoa; phylum Chordata; class Actinopteri; order Salmoniformes; family Salmonidae; genus Salvelinus; species Salvelinus alpinus. The sequence goes on from NC_092089.1 coordinate 22,651,372, forward strand.
TCAGGAGGCAGTGATGACAGTAACATTACAGACCACTGCAGGGTTCAGGAGGCAGTGATGACAGTAACATTACAGACCACTGCAGGGTTCAGGAGGCAGTGATGACAGTAACATTACAGACCACTGCAGGGTTCAGGAGGCAGTGATGACAGTAACATTACAGACCACTGCAGGGTTCAGGAGGCAGTGATGACAGTAACATTACAGACCACTGCAGGGTTCAGGAGGCAGTGATGACAGTAACATTACAGACCACTACAGGGTTCAGAAGGCAGTGATGACAGTAACATTACAGACCACTGCAGGGTTCAGGAGGCAGTGATGACAGTAACATTACAGACCACTGCAGGGTTCAGGAGGCAGTGATGACAGTAACATTACAGACCACTGCAGGGTTCAGGAGGTAGTGATGACAGTAACATTACAGACCACTGCAGGGTTCAGGAGGTAGTGATGACAGTAACATTACAGACCACTGCAGGGTTCAGGAGGTAGTGATGACAGTAACATTACAGACCACTGCAGGGTTCAGGAGGCAGTGATGACAGTAACATTACAGACCACTGCAGGGTTCAGGAGGTAGTGATGACAGTAACATTACAGACCACTACAGGGTTCAGAAGGCAGTGATGACAGTAACATTACAGACCACTGCAGGGTTCAGGAGGTAGTGATGACAGTAACATTACAGACCACTGCAGGGTTCAGGAGGCAGTGATGACAGTAACATTACAGACCACTGCAGGGTTCAGGAGGTAGTGATGACAGTAACATTACAGACCACTGCAGGGTTCAGAAGGCAGTGATGACAGTAACATTACAGACCACTGCAGGGCTCAGGAGGCAGTGATGACAGTAACATGCAGTGTTTTAGGCACCTTTCAGTAGCAGAGGAAGGAAAGGGATCTTCGGCGTCTTGGTCTTCTTGAAAGTGTCCCTGTAGGCTTTGTGGTTGAGAGAGGGGTCCTGTGAAGACATGTTGAGACAGATGTGATGTGTGATGCTTGTCTTTGGGGAGAAACGTGGTCTTCTGCGTCCCAAATGGCAACATATTCCCTATATAGTGAATACTTATGACCAGGACCTATAGGGATCTGGTCAAAACTAGTGCACTATGTAAGGCATAGGGTGCCATTTGGGACTCATACATGTGCACTGCAGAAGCCCTCACAACCCATAACATCTGTTACTGTGTCCCAAGAGACCAGAGCAGGTGAAGATGATCAAGTGTCCTGCTTTTATTAACTCAACAGTGAAAACATGTAGCCTATTTAATGACCACATGACCCAATATGTTCCTAGTACTATACGTACAAGGCATAATTCCATGTATAGTCCCGTTCATTATTACAGGATCTCTAGACAATAAAAAAGAATGAACTTACTGTCAACATCTCCAGTTCCAAAAACAGTTTTTTGAATTTTCCTGGAACTTTCTGATGGAAAGAAAAACAGGTTGAGTGTCCACAACATGTACTGGTTCTACTCAGACCTCCTCCTTGTCCTGTAACAACATGTACTGGGTCTACTCAGACCTCCTCCTTGTCCTGTAACAACATGTACTGGGTCTACTCAGACCTCCTCCTTGTCCTGTAACAACATTTACTGGGTCTACTCAGACCTCCTCCTTGTCCTGTAACAACATTTACTGGGTCTACTCAGACCTCCTCCTTGTCCTGTAACAACATGTACTGGGTCTACTCAGACCTCCTCCTTGTCCTGTAACAACATTTACTGGGTCTACTCAGACCTCCTCCTTGTCCTGTAACAACATTTACTGGGTCTACTCAGACCTCCTCCTTGTCCTGTAACAACATGTACTGGGTCTACTCAGACCTCCTCCTTGTCCTGTAACAACATGTACTGGGTCTACTCAGACCTCCTCCTTGTCCTGTAACAACATGTACTGGGTCTACTCAGACCTCCTCCTTGTCCTGTAACAACATTTACTGGGTCTACTCAGACCTCCTCCTTGTCCTGTAACAACATTTACTGGGTCTACTCAGACCTCCTCCTTGTCCTGTGACAACATTTACTGGGTCTACTCAGACCTCCTCCTTGTCCTGTAACAACATGTACTGGGTCTACTCAGACCTCCTCCTTGTCCTGTAACAACATTTACTGGGTCTACTCAGACCTCCTCCTTGTCCTGTAACAACATGTACTGGGTCTACTCAGACCTCCTCCTTGTCCTGTAACAACATTTACTGGGTCTACTCAGACCTCCTCCTTGTCCTGTAACAACATTTACTGGGTCTACTCAGACCTCCTCCTTGTCCTGTAACAACATGTACTGGGTCTACTCAGACCTCCTCCTTGTCCTGTAACAACATTTACTGGGTCTACTCAGACCTCCTCCTTGTCCTGTAACAACATTTACTGGGTCTACTCAGACCTCCTCCTTGTCCTGTAACAACATGTACTGGGTCTACTCAGACCTCCTCCTTGTCCTGTAACAACATTTACTGGGTCTACTCAGACCTCCTCCTTGTCCTGTAACAACATTTACCGGGTCTACTCAGACCTCCTCCTTGTCCTGTAACAACATTTACCGGGTCTACTCAGACCTCCTCCTTGTCCTGTAACAACATTTACTGGGTCTACTCAGACCTCCTCCTTGTCCTGTAACAACATGTACTGGGTCTACTCAGACCTCCTCCTTGTCCTGTAACAACATTTACTGGGTCTACTCAGACCTCCTCCTTGTCCTGTAACAACATTTACTGGTTCTACTCAGACCTCCTCCTTGTCCTGTAACAACATGTACTGGGTCTACTCAGACCTCCTCCTTGTCCTGTAACAACATTTACTGGGTCTACTCAGACCTCCTCCTTGTCCTGTAACAACATGTACTGGGTCTACTCAGACCTCCTCCTTGTCCTGTAACAACATGTACTGGGTCTACTCAGACCTCCTCCTTGTCCTGTAACAACATTTACTGGGTCTACTCAGACCTCCTCCTTGTCCTGTAACAACATGTACTGGGTCTACTCAGACCTCCTCCTTGTCCTGTGACAACATTTACTGGGTCTACTCAGACCTCCTCCTTGTCCTGTAACAACATATACTGGGTCTACTCAGACCTCCTCCTTGTCCTGTAACAACATGTACTGGGTCTACTCAGACCTCCTCCTTGTCCTGTAACAACATGTACTGGGTCTACTCAGACCTCCTCCTTGTCCTGTAACAACATGTACTGGGTCTACTCAGACCTCCTCCTTGTCCTGTGACAACATTTGCACACCCTCCTCCCTCATACAATATTATTACCACCATAAATGACAGTAACTGTAGCAACCCTGTGTTTATAAACGTAGATATCAACGTTGCTACTTCAGCATGGTTTCGTGGTACAGTTGATGCCACGCAGGGCTATGGGCCAGAAGGTTGAGGGTTCGTCGACCACCACGGACGAGCTCACTCTCCCTGCTTGTCTCATTACACTACAATCAGAGCAGGCAGCAGACAATGATCAGCTAGGGGAAAATCAGATTTTTAACAGTTTGATGCTATATTTATAATTATATAAAATATTTGCAATGATTTTTCCACCAGTGGAGGCTGCTGAGGGGAGGACGGCTCATAATAATGTCTGGAACGGAGCAAATGGAATCACATCAAACACATGGAAACCATGGAAACCATGCGTTTCACGTATTTGATACCATTCCACTAATTCTGCTGGTGCCACCAACCTCCTGTGTTTCCCACCAACAGGTTTCTGTCCCAATGCACCACACACAACCAATAAGCAACGCATAAATGCATACCAATTAACAACTGAGCGCTTATCATCATGGTTTGTGTTTTCAACTCCACAATCAAGTAGAGAATCTCTATCTGACAAAGAATACATCCCCCCTGCCTTGTAGACTTAGTCAGTATCGAAGGCTTGGATTCACAATCTACGAATGTCATTACACATTTTGCTGTTTTGTAACAGATGTCTCTTTCCATTGATCGAATGGCCGTTGCTCAGTTAAGATGCTGGAATTACACTGAGTGTACAAAACATTAGGAACGGCTCTTCCCATGATATAGACTGACCAGGGGAACCCAGGTGAAAGCTATGACCCCTTATTGATGTCACTTGTTAAATCCACTTCAATCAGTGTAGATGAAGGGGAGGAGACCGGTTAAAGAAGGATTTTTAAGCCTTGAGACAATTAAGACATGGATTGTGTATTTGTTCCACTCAAAGGGTCAATGGGCAAGACAAAATATATCTAAGTGCCTTTGAACAGGGGATGGTAGTAGGTGCCAGGCACAACAGTTTGTATGTCAAGAACTGCAATGCTGCTGGGTTTTCACAATCAACAGTTTCCTGTGTGTATCAAGAATGGTCTGCCATCCAAAGGACATCCAGCCAACTTGACACAACAGTGGGAAGTATTGGAGTCAACATGGGCCAGCATCCCTGTGGAGTCAACATGGGCCAGCATCCCTGTCGAACGCTTTGGACACCTTGTAGACTCCATGCTCCGACGAATTGAGGCTGTTCTGAGGGCAAAAAGGGGTGCAACTCAATATTAGGGAGGTGTTCCTAATGTTTAGTACCCTCGGTGTATATTCGAGTGGAGTGGATGAATGTGAGCAGGTAGCCTACAGGAGACATTTGAAGAAGCGTTATCAGACTGAAACATTGCGACTATATTTAGGCGTTAGGTTCTAGGTCTAGAAATAGATGGGAAAGGAGACAGAACGCGTGTTAAGTTTCCCTGAATAACTGTGTCTGCTGGGAACACAGGCCTACGTGAAGAAGACTTAGGAGAATGATGATCAGCATCAGAAGTAAAACTCCAGCCAGACTGGCCTGCTACTGGGCCTTTTCTACAATCTGTCCAGAGGAGACCCACAACTGATCCATGGAATGAACCATTCATAGCACAGGGCTTTTGCGCCATTATTCAAATGACATTTTCACTGCAGTTTACATCCTAGAGTAGAATTGTACTCAATTGAAAACAGTAATACAATTTTTCATTGCATTGTGGTGTTGTAGGGTACTATAATCTAGGTAGGATAACTGTATTGTCCCTAAACAAGATTAACAGGGGAGGTTTTGAGCTGCATGTTTCATGTCTTCACTGTTCTTTCATGAAGTAAGGAGAACTCTCAGCTACTCTTCTATCGAGTGGATTTATATTGAACATTGGGTGCAGATTTGAATGATTTTATGTGTGGTATGATTGCTAGTTAGCATTTTGCAGATCTGGATAAACATCCACCCACCTCTACTGTCACTATGAATAGAGGGCAGGATAGACAGTTGACTGGTAGACTACATTGACCTATGGTTTAGTAAGAGTGTAGAAAAGCATAGTGCATAAGGGAAGTACCAAAACACCTTGATTTAGGAGAGGTGCATGCAAGCACATGAGGATCCATGGCTATCTGGAAGACATTATATAGTAAAACATACAAAATGGTAATTGTAAATCAGGGAAAAACTCACTACCCTCCTCTGTGCCAAATAAAAACACACTACCCTGCTCTCTGCCCAATAAAAACACACTACCCTGCTCTCTGCCCAATAAAAACACACTACCCTGCTCTCTGCCCAATAAAAACACACTACCCTGCTCTGTGCCCAATAAAAACACACTACCCTGCCCTCTGCCCAATAAAAACACACTACCCTGCTCTCTGCCCAATAAAAACACACTACCCTGCTCTGTGCCCAATAAAAACACACTACCCTGCTCTGTGCCCAATAAAAACACACTACCCTGCTCTCTGCCCAATAAAAACACACTACCCTGCTCTCTGCCCAATAAAAACACACTACCCTGCTCTGTGCCCAATAAAAACACACTACCCTGCTCTCTGCCCAATAAAAACACACTACCCTGCTCTGTGCCCAATAAAAACACACTACCCTGCTCTGTGCCCAATAAAAACACACTACCCTGCTCTGTGCCCAATAAAAACACACTACCCTGCTCTCTGCCCAATAAAAACACACTACCCTGCTCTGTGCCCAATAAAAACACACTACCCTCCCCTCTGCCCAATAAAAACACACTACCCTGCTCTCTGCCCAATAAAAACACACTACCCTGCTCTCTGCCCAATAAAAACACACTACCCTCCCCTCTGCCCAATAAAAACACACTACCCTGCTCTCTGCCCAATAAAAACACACTACCCTCCCCTCTGCCCAATAAAAACACACTACCCTGCTCTGTGCCCAATAAAAACACACTACCCTGCTCTGTGCCCAATAAAAACACACTACCCTGCTCTGTGCCCAATAAAAACACACTACCCTGCTCTCTGCCCAATAAAAACACACTACCCTGCTCTGTGCCCAATAAAAACACACTACCCTGCTCTGTGCCCAATAAAAACACACTACCCTGGTCTGTGCCCAATAAAAACACACTACCCTGCTCTCTGCCCAATAAAAACACACTACCCTCCCCTCTGCCCAATAAAAACACACTACCCTGCTCTGTGCCCAATAAAAACACACTACCCTGCTCTGTGCCCAATAAAAACACACTACCCTGCTCTCTGCCCAATAAAAACACACTACCCTGCTCTCTGCCCAATAAAAACACACTACCCTGCTCTGTGCCCAATAAAAACACACTACCCTGCTCTGTGCCCAATAAAAACACACTACCCTGCTCTCTGCCCAATAAAAACACACTACCCTGCTCTCTGCCCAATAAAAACACACTACCCTGCTCTGTGCCCAATAAAAACACACTACCCTGCTCTCTGCCCAATAAAAACACACTACCCTGCTCTGTGCCCAATAAAAACACACTACCCTGCTCTCTGCCCAATAAAAACTCACTACCCTGCTCTGTGCCCAATAAAAACACACTACCCTGCTCTGTGCCCAATAAAAACACACTACCCTGCTCTCTGCCCAATAAAAACACACTACCCTGCTCTGTGCCCAATAAAAACTCACTACCCTGCTCTCTGCCCAATAAAAACTCACTACCCTGCTCTGTGCCCAATAAAAACACACTACCCTGCTCTCTGCCCAATAAAAACTCACTACCCTACTCTGTGCCCAATAAAAACTCACTACCCTGCTCTCTGCCCAATAAAAACACACTACCCTGCTCTCTGCCCAATAAAAACACACTACCCTGCTCTGTGCCCAATAAAAACACACTACCCTGCTCTGTGCCCAATAAAAACACACTACCCTGCTCTGTGCCCAATAAAAACACACTACCCTGCTCTCTGCCCAATAAAAACACACTACCCTGCTCTGTGCCCAATAAAAACACACTACCCTGCTCTCTGCCCAATAAAAACACACTACCCTGCTCTGTGCCCAATAAAAACACACTACCCTGCCCTCTGCCCAATAAAAACTCACTACCCTGCTCTGTGCCCAATAAAAACACACTACCCTGCTCTGTGCCCAATAAAAACACACTACCCTGCTCTCTGCCCAATAAAAACACACTACCCTGCTCTGTGCCCAATAAAAACACACTACCCTGCTCTGTGCCCAATAAAAACACACTACCCTGCTCTCTGCCCAATAAAAACACACTACCCTGCTCTGTGCCCAATAAAAACACACTACCCTGCTCTGTGCCCAATAAAAACACACTACCCTGGTCTGTGCCCAATAAAAACACACTACCCTGCTCTCTGCCCAATAAAAACACACTACCCTCCCCTCTGCCCAATAAAAACACACTACCCTGCTCTGTGCCCAATAAAAACACACTACCCTGCTCTGTGCCCAATAAAAACACACTACCCTGCTCTCTGCCCAATAAAAACACACTACCCTGCTCTCTGCCCAATAAAAACACACTACCCTGCTCTGTGCCCAATAAAAACACACTACCCTGCTCTGTGCCCAATAAAAACACACTACCCTGCTCTCTGCCCAATAAAAACACACTACCCTGCTCTCTGCCCAATAAAAACACACTACCCTGCTCTGTGCCCAATAAAAACACACTACCCTGCTCTCTGCCCAATAAAAACACACTACCCTGCTCTGTGCCCAATAAAAACACACTACCCTGCTCTCTGCCCAATAAAAACTCACTACCCTGCTCTGTGCCCAATAAAAACACACTACCCTGCTCTGTGCCCAATAAAAACACACTACCCTGCTCTCTGCCCAATAAAAACACACTACCCTGCTCTGTGCCCAATAAAAACTCACTACCCTGCTCTCTGCCCAATAAAAACTCACTACCCTGCTCTGTGCCCAAAAAAACACACTACCCTGCTCTCTGCCCAATAAAAACTCACTACCCTACTCTGTGCCCAATAAAAACTCACTACCCTGCTCTCTGCCCAATAAAAACACACTACCCTGCTCTCTGCCCAATAAAAACACACTACCCTGCTCTGTGCCCAATAAAAACACACTACCCTGCTCTGTGCCCAATAAAAACACACTACCCTGCTCTGTGCCCAATAAAAACACACTACCCTGCTCTCTGCCCAATAAAAACACACTACCCTGCTCTGTGCCCAATAAAAACACACTACCCTGCTCTCTGCCCAATAAAAACACACTACCCTGCTCTGTGCCCAATAAAAACACACTACCCTGCCCTCTGCCCAATAAAAACTCACTACCCTGCTCTGTGCCCAATAAAAACACACTACCCTGCTCTGTGCCCAATAAAAACACACTACCCTGCTCTCTGCCCAATAAAAACACACTACCCTGCTCTGTGCCCAATAAAAACACACTACCCTGCTCTGTGCCCAATAAAAACACACTACCCTACTCTGTGCCCAATAAAAACACACTACCCTACTCTGTGCCCAATAAAAACACACTACCCTGCTCTCTGCCCAATAAAAACACACTACCCTGCTCTGTGCCCAATAAAAACACACTACCCTGCTCTGTGCCCCAATTAAAAACACACTACCCTCCCCTCTGCCCAATAAAAACACACTACCCTGCTCTCTGCCCAATAAAAACACACTACCCTGCTCTGTGCCCAATAAAAACACACTACCCTGCTCTCTGCCCAATAAAAACACACTACCCTGCTCTGTGCCCAATAAAAACACACTACCCTGCTCTGTGCCCAAAAATATCTACAATTAAACAATCCTCAAAGCATAACAAAAAGTTTGACAACTCTCTCCTATTTTGAACTAACCAGTACATTTCAAATTGTCCCTTGGCAAAAGACAATCAAGACCAGTTTCTTTGAAAAGCTTAACAGACATCCATCACAAATAGTCACGTACAGAAGCAGACACACACTGACCTCCCAGGTCTGACTGAGGCGGCTAACTGCTGCGGTGTTCAGACCCATAACGATGGCAAAGAAAGAGTTGAGGTTCCTCTGGGCTTTACAGCTGAGGAAATAAAGAGTGACACACTGTTAACACCAGCTTCATACAGTGATGATACAGGAATACAAACTGTAATTCCTCACTAAACCACAGGAGGGAGCATCCTGTCCATGCAGACCTCACTATAATAGTGTTGTGCAGAGTTCTGTAGTTGAAGTATTGGGCGATTAGTGAAATGGACCAGTCATACTGCTCTACTTCTGTAGAAGAAGACATCAGCACATTTTGAGGATGTAACAACTCTGTCCAAATGCTGGAGCCCACTATGTTGTGGTCAGAGAGGAGAGGAGAGGAGAGAGGAGCCCACTATCTTGTGGTCAGAGAGGAGAGGAGAGAGGAGCTCACTGGGCAGCGATCTTGATGAACTTCTTGATGAGCTGGACTCTGTTGCAGAGCGTAGGACACATCAGGACTTCTGTCATCACCCACAGCTGTACCTCATTGCAGCGCTGCAGCAGCAGCTCCAGCGCCACCGTGTGGCCACCGCTGGCATGACGGCTGAACGTGAAGTACACCAGCTCTTGCTGTAGTGGAGAGAGACAGGGCATGACAGGGCATGACAGAGTAGGGCAGGGCATGACAGAACATGGCAGGACAGAACATGGCAGGACAGAACATGGCAGGGCAGGACAGGGCAGGGCAGGACAGGACACGGGTGAGCTTGTAGAAAGCTTTGAATCACTCATATCTTTATCTGTATCCTAAATGGCACCCTATTCCCTTTATAGCGCACTACTTTTGACCAGAGCTCTAAGGGCCCTGGTAAAAACAAAAGATGCACTAATAGTGAATCGGGTGCCAATTGGGACGCATGCATAGTGTAGGTGATGGACAAAAGGTGATGTCACGGACCTCATGTATTGAGTTGAAGACACTCCAGTCAAAGTTTGTAAGGGTGACAGCCACGTCCCATGTGTTCATACTCAGCATGCGAGCTGACCTCTGTTGTAGCTCTGCGTTGTCTGTGAACGGGTTCTGAGAGGAGAAATGGATATGATATATGTTCTGTTGGGTTATGTAAGAACATGTTATTTTCTGGTGTGATATTATAGGCTGGAAGCATATCCAGTAGGAATCAGGAATATAATGTGATAAACCAAATGCAGAAGTAGCTTGATAGGAGGCTTGAGGACTGTCACCTATGCTAGATTCATTCACATTGTAGCCTGCTGAGGAACTGCATTGAAGTGGACTCATTGTGATTCCTACCATGACTTCACTCAGGTCCTTTCTGCACACGTGCAGCCTCCCCACTGCTGTCAGCGAATCAGAGTAGAGCCTGTCCTGAGGCTTCAGGAGGAGTTTCTCTGGAGAGAGGAAGCATCACACACAGCACAGCCATTATAAATATGTCAGCCAGCGTGTCACCTGCTATCTGGTGTAGATGAGTGTCCCAGTGCCGGGTTGGTTCTGTTCTGCAGTAGTCAGTCAGTGTAGGGTTGGTTCTGTTCTGCAGTAGTCAGTCAGTGTAGGGTTGGTTCTGTTCTACAGGAGTCAGTGTAGGGTTGGTTCTGTTCTACAGGAGTCAGTGTAGGGTTGGTTCTGTTCTACAGGAGTCAGTGTAGGGTTGGTTCTGTTCTACCAGTCAGTGTAGGGTTGGTTCTGTTCTACCAGTCAGTGTAGGGTTGGTTCTGTTCTACCAGTCAGTGTAGGGTTGGTTCTGTTCTACAGTAGTCAGTCAGTGTAGGGTTGGTTCTGTTCTACAGGAGTCAGTCAGTGTAGGGTTGGTTCTGTTCTACAGGAGTCAGTCAGTGTAGGGTTGGTTCTGTTCTACCAGTCAGTGTAGGGTTGGTTCTGTTCTACAGGAGTCAGTCAGTGTAGGGTTGGTTCTGTTCTACAGGAGTCAGTCAGTGTAGGGTTGGTTCTGTTCTACAGGAGTCAGTGTAGGGTTGGTTCTGTTCTACAGGAGTCAGTGTAGGGTTGGTTCTGTTCTACAGGAGTCAGTATAGCCACAGCGGCTGACAACAGAAAACGACTACATGTCGGGACAGCAGGACTTTGTTCATTCCTGTTCGCTTTTCAAGTCTACAGAATTTCACTCATTCATGTAACATAATACACACTGTTGTGTCACTGGACATTAAGGTCAGTAGAGGACAACATGGTTTAATCATTGTTTTTACAGTCATGTGCTTTCAGAGTATACGGATGTATCTATTGGCTATAGAAGGAGATACTGTCCCAGAATACTGCATCTATACAGAGTCAAAGACAGACATACAGGTGGACAGACTTTATATGTGTATACTGTATTCTAGTCCAGGCTCATCCTATATAACTACTGCTGTACACACCTTTTCTATTCATATACTGTCCATACTGTCTTTACACACCATTTATATGTACATAATATATATGTACAGTATCAGTCAAAAGTTTGGACACAACTACTCATTCAAGGGATTATCTTTATTTGACTATTTTCTACATTGTAGAATAATAGTTAAGACATCAAACTATGAAATTACACGTATGGAATCATGTAGTAACCAAAAATATATTTTATATTTGAGATTATTCAAAGTAGCCACCCTTTGCCGTCTTGATGACAGCTTTGAACACTCTTGGCATTCTCTCAACCAGCTTCATGAGGAATGCTTTTCCAACAGTCTTGAAGGAGTTCCCACATATGCTGAGCATTTGCTGGTTCCTTTTCCTTCACTCTGTGGTCCAACTCATCCCAAACCATCTCAATTGGGTTGAGGTCGGCGATTGTGGAGGCCAGGTCATCTGAGGCAGCACTCCATCACTCCCCTTCTTAGTCAAATAGCCCAAATGGGCGTTGTCCTGTTAAAAAACAAATGATAGTCTCACTAAGCACAATCCAGATGGAATGGTGTATCGCTGCAGAATTCTGTGGTAGCCATGCTGGTTAAGTGTGCCTTGAATTCTAAATAAATCACAGACAGTGTCACCAGCAATGCACCCCCACACCATCACACCTCCTCCACCATGCTTCACGGTGGGACCCACACATGCTGAAATCATCCGTTCACCTACTCTGCATCTCACAAAGACACGGCAGATGGAAGCAGAAAATCTCAAAGGACAGATTTCCACCGGTCTAATGTCCATTGCTCATGTTTCTTGGCCCACACAAGTCTCTTCTTCTTATTGGTGTCCTTTAGTAGTGGTTTCTTTGCAGCAATTCGACCATGAAGGCCTGATTCACATAGTCTCCTCTGAACAGTTGATGTTGAGATGTCTGTTACTTGAACTCTGAAGTATTTGTTTGCCTGCAATCTGAGGTGCAGTTAACTCTAATGAACTCTAATGAATCTTCTGCAGCAGTGGTAACTCTGGGTCTTCCTTTCCTGTGGCGGTCCTCATGAGACAGGTTCTTCATAGAGCTTGATGGTTTTTGCGACTTCACTTGAAGAAACTTTCTTGAAGATCTTGAAATGTTTTGTATTGACTGACCTTCATGTCTTAAAGTAATGATGGACTGTAATTTCTCTTTGCTTATTTGAGCTGTTCTAGCCATAATATGGACTTTGTATTTTTCCAAATAGGACTATCTTCTGTATACCACCCTTACCTTGTCACAACAAAACTGATTGGCTCAAACACATGAAGGAAAAAAAAACACAAATTAACTTTTAACAAGACACACCTGTTAATTGAAATGCATTCCAGGTGACTACCTCATGAAGTCGGTTACCAAGAGTGTGCAAAGCTGTCATCAAGGCAAAGGGTGGCTACTCTGAAGAATCTCAAATATAACATTGCTTGTTCTGATATTTCTTAAGTTTTCTGTATTTTTCTGGATTCTTTGTGTGTGTGTATTGTGTTTTTATTTATAGTATGTTTTGTATTGCTAGGTATTACTGCACTGTTGGAGCTAGAAACACAAGCATTTCGCTGCACTTGTGGTAACATCTGTAAATCTGTGTACGTGACCAACACACTTTTGATTTGATATGATTTCGACAAGCAGGCAGTCCATTGAAACTCTGGTGAATCCCTGTGTGAGTTAAGTTGTGGTTAGTTACCTCCACGGTAGATGACAACCAGCAAGACCAGCTACTCCAGGTATGATTAGGTTAGGGTTCGATTAGATACCTCCAGGGTAGCTGACAGTCAGCAGAACCATTTCCTCCAGTGTGTTGTGTATGGTTAAGGTTCGATTAGTTACCTCCAAGGTAGCTGACAGTCAGCAGGACAATTTCCTCCAGTGTGTTGTGTATGGTTAGGGTTAGATTAGATACCTCCAGGGTAGGTGACAGTCAGCAGGACCAGCTCCTCCAGTGTGTTGTGTATGGTTAGGGTAAGGTTAGATTAGATACCTCCAGGGTAGGTGACAGTCAGCAGGACCAGCTCCTCCAGTGTGTTGTGTATGGTTAGGGTAAGGTTAGATTAGATACCTCCAGGGTAGGTGACAGTCAGCAGGACCAGCTCCTCCAGTGTGTTGTGTTGTATTAGGTATGGTTAGGGTTAGATTAGATACCTCCAGGGTAGGTGACAGTCAGCAGGACCAGCTCCTCCAGTGTGTTGTGTTGTATTAGGTATGGTTAGGGTTAGATTAGATACCTCCAGGGTAGGTGACAGCCAGCAGGACCAGCTCCTCCAGGGGGACATCCAGTCTCTCAGCCACCTCCTGCAGCAGCCCCTGGGCCACAACACTGGCCAGGCTCCTCACACTCAGATATGAGTCCATGCTCACGTACACATGACACAACACTGAGGAGGGAGGGAGAGAGGGAGAGGAAGGAAGGAAAGAGAGACAGAGAGAGAAATAGAACACTGTTTGTCCCATAGAAGTAGAAAGAATAGAACGGAGTTGGAACTACTGACCATGGCAATTTGAATGGTCAACTCATGGGTGTTCTCAAATGGCTAACCTGCTGCATAAAGTGGTACATGAGGTGATGGGTGTGAAGAGGCTGGACAGACTGAGACTTTTCTGAACAATGAAAATCCCAATGCTTTCATGTTCAATGATGTCATGCATCACATGCATCACCTCATGTTCTGACATCATTGAACATGAAAGCATTGGGATTTTCATTGTTCAGAAAAGTCTCATTCTGTCCAGCCTCAAGGATTCCCATTGTTACTCTGTCTCCTCACAGTGCTTGCTACCTTAAAAAGAATGGCTCTGAGATGCTCTATACAGAACGTCATCAGCCGACACAAACTGTGGAAACAATGCATGTTGGGAGGAATGTAGGAAGAATAAATAGAAAGACAGAGGCTGCATCCCAAATGGCCATAGGGCCCTGCTCAAAAGTAGTGCACTATATAGGGAATAGGGTGCCATTTGAGACGCAGATTTTAGGACCGACTCACCTTCCCTGGTCTCCCTTTGTGTTCCTCTGGTCGGGAGCCCGTTCTCTTTCAGGCTCAGTTGGTGGGAAAGAGCTTTGCTCTAAATGGAGGGACATACAGGGAATTCAGAACACATTCATACTGTGTGAGAAAACATTCTAACTCTTCTGGACTCTTGTGCTTTCTGCAGGAAACAAGAGGACAATAGTATTTAATGACCCAAACTGTTGCAAATAGGCTATAAGGAAACCTGGCTATTCAAACGTAAACACATCCCTACAACAGGATCTGATTCAGCCCATTTTCTGCTTGTGCAGATGATCAGCGGGCCAGAACATAATCACAAATCATTTGTAGACTGTAAATTGACCGCAAGAAGCCCAAACAGATATAATATTTTGCAAAAACATAATTTCAAACCTTGCTTACATTTGTATTCAATCACATAAATGTATATCTCTGTATTATGCCTGGAAATACTTTCTAACAGATTTCCAAAATGAAAAGTTTTAACTCAGAAAACTTGGGGGCCAAATAAAATGGCCTGTGGGCCACCAGTTGGGAAACCCTGCCCAACAATGACGCACTCTTACCACAGGAGGTAGGTAGCACCTTAATTAGGGAGGGCGGGCTCGTGGTAATGGCTGGAGTGGAATAAGTGGAATGGTATCAAGTACATCCAACACATGGTTTCTTGGCCTCTTACCTTTCTGTGGGATGAATACTAATTTCATGCAGTGTTGGCCTCTTACCTTTCTGTTGGGTGAATACTAATTTCATGCAGTGTTGGCCTCTTACCTTTCTGTGGGGTGAATACTAATTTCATGCAGTTTGGCCTCTTACCTTTCTGTGGGGTGAATACTAATTTCATGCAGTGTTGGCCTCTTACCTTTCTGTGGGGTGAATACTAATCTCATGCAGTTTGGCCTCTTACCTTTCTGTGGGGTGAATACTCATGTCATGCAGTTTGGCCTCTTACCTTTCTGTGGGGTGA
The DNA here is from genome assembly GCF_045679555.1 of Salvelinus alpinus. Classification (NCBI taxonomy): domain Eukaryota; kingdom Metazoa; phylum Chordata; class Actinopteri; order Salmoniformes; family Salmonidae; genus Salvelinus; species Salvelinus alpinus. The sequence continues at coordinate 22,666,949 of NC_092089.1, forward strand.
ATACTCATGTCATGCAGTTTGGCCTCTTACCTTTCTGTGGGGTGAATACTAATTTCATGCAGTTTGGCCTCTTACCTTTCTGTGGGGTGAATACTCCTCTCACGCAGTTTGGCCTCTTACCTTTCTGTGGGGTGAATACTCCTCTCATGCAGTTTGGCCTCTTACCTTTCTGTGGGGTGAATACTCCTCTCATGCAGTTTGGCCTCTTACCTTTCTGTGGGGTGAATACTCCTCTCATGCAGTTTGGCCTCTTACCTTTCTGTGGGGTGAATACTCATGTCATGCAGTTTGGCCTCTTACCTTTCTGTGGGGTGAATACTAATTTCATGCAGTTTGGCCTCTTACCTTTCTGTGGGGTGAATACTCATGCCATGCAGTTTGGCCTCTTACCTTTCTGTGGGGTGAATACTCATCTCATGCAGTTTGGCCTCTTACCTTTCTGTGGGGTGAATACTAATTTCATGCAGTTTGGCCTCTTACCTTTCTGTGGGGTGAATACTAATTTCATGCAGTTTGGCCTCTTACCTTTCTGTGGGGTGAATACTAATTTCATGCAGTTTGGCCTCTTACCTTTCTGTGGGGTGAATACTCATCTCATGCAGTTTGGCCTCTTACCTTTCTGTGGGGTGAATACTCATCTCATGCAGTTTGGCCTCTTACCTTTCTGTGGGGTGAATACTCATCTCATGCAGTTTGGCCTCTTACCTTTCTGTGGGGTGAATACTCATCTCATGCAGTTTGGCCTCTTACCTTTCTGTGGGGTGAATACTCATCTCATGCAGTTTGGCCTCTTACCTTTCTGTGGGGTGAATACTCATCTCATGCAGTGTTGGCCTCTTACCTTTCTGTGGGGTGAATACTCCTCCGCTGTACTGGAGAGAGAAACAAAATCAAACAATTAGACCATGAGACAAGAATGACAAAAAAAAACAATACACACTCGTTTTGGACCGTTTCAATCAACTAGTAACCTGGTAGTACTGTGATTTTCCATCAATCAACTAGTAACCTGGTAGTACTGTGATTTTCCATCAATCAACTAGTAACCTGGTAGTACTGTGATTTTCCATCAATCAACTAGTAACCTGGTAGTACTGTGATTTTCCATCAATCAACTAGTAACCTGGTAGTACTATGATTTTCCATCAATCAACTAGATTAGTCAAGGCTAGGTGACATGAGTCACGGTCCTGATTAGAAAAGTCAAGGTTAGGTGACATGGGTTATGGTCCTGATTTAAAGGTGCAATATGTAGAAATCGGTCCACCATTTCCTGGTTGCTAACATTCAAATAGTTTGCCTAATCACAGAAATAGCACATATTGAACAGATTTACCACTCCTTGGACTTGCTTTCAATTAGAAATGCTATAGATCTGTTATTATATGTGAATTTGGTTCGGGAGGGAATAGGTGAGGAGAAGGAAGGGAGGAGGGATGAGGGGAGGGTTGACATGGGATGTGTCCCACTCGATGGACACCATGTTCTATATTTTTGGTGTTCTTGGAAATGTGCATTTGTCAGCAAGGAAGGAATCCTCAATGCTATTGGCAATAATAGAACCAACAATAGAAATGGAACAACAGGTCTCGCTGTCACAGGTTTGCTTTCCCAGATATTCTTCCTACGTGTCTTAGACCCCTGACACAGAGGGAGAGGAACTCAGAGACCCCAACAGGACAACAACACATCCCCCAACAGGACAACAACACATCCCCAAACAGGACAACAACACATCCCCAAACAGGACAACAACACATCCCCAAACAGGACAGCAACACAGCCCCAAACAGGACAGCAACACAGCCCCAAACAGGACAGCAACACAGCCCCAAACAGGACAGCAACACATCCCCAAACAGGACAACAACACATCCCCAAACAGGACAGCAACACAGCCCCAAACAGGACAGCAACACAGCCCCAAACAGGACAGCAACACAGCCCCAAACAGGACAACAACACAGCCCCAAACAGGACAACAACACAGCCCCAAACAGGACAACAACACAGCCCCAAACAGGACAACAACACAGCCCCAAACAGGACAACAACACAGCCCCAAACAGTACAATAACACAGCCCCAAACAGGACAACAACACAGCCCCAAACAGTACAATAACACAGCCCCAAACAGTACAATAACACAGCCCCAAACAGGACAATAACACAGCCCCAAACAGTACAATAACACAGCCCCAGACAGGACAACAACACAGCCCCAAACAGTACAACAACACAGCCCCAAACAGGACAATAACACAGCCCCAAACAGGACAATAACACAGCCCCAAACAGTACAATAACACAGCCCCAAACAGGACAATAACACAGCCCCAGACAGGACAATAACACAGCCCCAGACAGGACAACAACACAGCCCCAAACAGGACAACAACACAGCCCCAAACAGGACAACAACACAGCCCCAAACAGGACAACAACACAGCCCCAAACAGGACAACAACACAGCCCCAAACAGGACAACAACACAGCCCCAAACAGTACAACAACACAGCCCCAAACAGTACAACAACACAGCCCCAAACAGTACAACAACACATTCCCAAACAGTACAACAACACATTCCCAAACAGGACAACAACACAGCCCCAAACAGGACAACAACACAGCCCCAAACAGGACAACAACACAGCCCCAAACAGGACAATAACACAGCCCCAAACAGTACAACAACACCGCCCCAAACAAGACAATAACACCGCCCCAAACAGGACAATAACACAGCCCCAAACAGGACAATAACACAGCCCCAAACAGGACAATAACACAGCCCCAAACAGGACAACAACACAGCCCCAAACAGGACAACAACACAGCCCCAAACAGGACAACAACACAGCCCCAAACAGGACAACAACACAGCCCCAAACAGGACAACAACACAGCCCCAAACAGGACAGCAACACAGCCCCAAACAGGACAACAACACAGCCCCAAACACTGCAACTACTCTTAATTTATCAATGGATTAATTTAGTATGAATACAGGAGATCAGTAAAACAGCCCTCTACAGTACATGTTCCCATTCATGGGTGTTGGAGGACACATGACTCTCTCTGCCTCTAGGACAGTTGATCTATATTCAGTGTTTTCAGTTTTGACTCACTCTTTTGGTTCAAAAAACGCATCTCAAATGTCACCCTATTCTCTTTACAGGCCAAAAGGGAGTAGTGTGATAGGCCTATAGGGCTCTGGTCAGAATTAGTGCACTATACAGGGAAAAGGGTGCCATTTGACATGCACACAAAGTCACATTTCCTGTTTACCAGCTACATGTTCGGAATTCACACTTAGGAGAAATAATCCACGCATACATTACACATAAATACACTATATATCCACAAGTATGTGGACACCCCTTGAAATTAGTGCATTCGGCTATTTCAGCCACACCTGTTGCTGACAAGTGTATAAAATCAAGCACACAGCCATTTCCATAGACAAACATTGGCAGTAGAATGGCCTTACTGAAGAGCTCAACGTGGGGCCGTCATAGGATGCCACCATTCTAACAAGTCAGTTAGTTAAAATTTGTGCCCTGCTAGAGCTGCCCTGGTCAACTGTAATTGCTGTTATTGTGAAGTGGAAACGTCTAGGAGCAACAGCGGCTCAGCCGCGAAGTGGTAGGCCACACAAGCTCACAGAACGCGTAGTTGTTAAAAATTGTCTGTCCTCGGTTGCATCACTTACCACCGAGTTCCGAATTGCCTCTGGAAGCAACGTCAGCACAATAACTGGTCGTCGGGAGCTTCATGAAATGGGTTATCATGGCCGAGCAGCTGCACACAAGCCTAACATCACCATGTGTAATGCCAAGCATCGGCTGGAGTGATGTAAAGCTCGCCGCCATTGGACTCTGGAGAAGTGGAAACACGTTCTCTGGAGTGATGAATCACGCTTCACCATCTGGCAGTCCGACATACTAGTCTGGATTTGGCGGATGCCAGGAGAACGCTACCTGCACGAATGCATAGTGCCAACTGTAAAGTTTGGTGGATGATGAATAATGGTCGGGGGCTGTTTTGCATGGTTCGGACTAGACCACTTAGTTCCAATGAAGGAAAATCTTAACGCTACATTATACAATGACATTCTAGACGATACTGTGCTTCCAACTTTCAAATCAAATCAAATGTATTTATAATTACATCAGCTGATATCTCAAAGTGCTGTACAGAAACCCAGCCTAAAACCCCAAACAGCAAGCAATGCAGGTGTTGAAGCACAGTGGCTAGGAAAAACTCCCTAGAAAGGGCAGAACCTAGGAAGAAATCTAGAGAGGAACTATGAGGGGTGGCCAGTCCTCTTCTGGCTGTGCCAGGTGGAGATTTGTGGCAACAGTTTGGGGAAGGCCCTTTCCTGTTTCAGCATGACAATGCACCCTCGCACGAAGCGAGGTCCATACAGAAATAGTTTCTTCAGGGTGTGGAAGAGCTTGACTGGCCTGCACAGAGCCCTGACCTCAACCCATCGAACACCTTTCAGAAGAATTGGAACGCCGACTGTGAGCCAGGCCTAATTGCTCAACATCAGTGCCCGACCTCACTAATGATCGTGTGGCTGAATGGAAGCAAGTCCCCACAGCTATGTTCCAACATCTAGTGGAAAGCCTGGAGGCTGTTATAGCAGCAAAAGGGGGGGGACCAACTCCATATTAATGCCCATGATTTAGTAATAAGATGTTCGAGCAGGTGTCCACATACTTTTGGTCATGTAGTGTAACTAATTCATCATATTATTCCATTATTCAGTTCCTATGGCCACTCACTGTCTGCGATGCAGCCGCAGGAGTTTCTGCAGGTCCTTCTGCTCCTTCTCTAGAGTTGGATACTCATACAGGTCATCCAGGAGGAAACGATACAATGTCTGAAACACAAAGACAACATCTAATGTCTGTTTTCAATGTCTGAAACACAAAGACAACATCTAATGTCTGTTTTCAATGTCTGAAACACAAAGACAACATCTAATGTCTGTTTTCACCCTCCCATATCATCATGATATCACTTATTTTAGGGTCATCTCACTGTCCCATATCCTTAGCCTGGCCCCACATTTGTCTTGCCAACTCCTTATAAATGACTAGAGGAGTTTGAAAGAAAGCACAAACAGATCTGGAAACAGGCTGTAATATCCCTTCTTCTCCTCGCTCGCTCCGTCATACCTTCATGAAGAGTTTAACATGCTCGTCTTCTCGTAGGAAGTCCCTGTACAGTGTTGTCCACTGTGTCACCAGGTGCAGGACCTGCCGTTTCCTGTCCAGAACCTCCTGCCCTTCCTCTTTCCCCCGGTGGTGTCTCTTTGAACAATAGGTGGGCTCCATGAGTTAAGGCATCAGCACAGCAGTAGAGCGGACTCTCAGTAGGCGTTGTGTGTATTGACATTAGCTAGGCCAACAGGATCAACACCGCTATTTTTAATTGTTCCAAGTTGGAGGTGTATGTGTGTTTAAGGGTGAGGTGTGGTGTGTGTGTGTGTGTGTAGTAGAGAACAGTCAGTAGCGTTAGAGGTAAGGGTGGTATACTGTAGGCTAGAGGTAAGGTACTGTAGTCTAGAGATGAGGTAAGGGTGGTATACTGTAGTCTAGAGGTAAGGTACTGTAGTCTAGGGGTGAGGTAAGGTGCTGTAGTCTAGGGGTGAGGTAAGGTACTGTAGTCTAGAGGTGAGGTAAGGTACTGTAGTCTAGAGGTGAGGTAAGGTACTGTAGTCTAGAGGTGAGGTAAGGTACTGTAGTCTAGAGGTGAGGTAAGGTGCTGTAGTCTAGGGGTAAGGTACTGTAGTCTAGAGGTGAGGTACTGTAGTCTAGAGATGAGGTAAGGTGCTGTAGTCTAGGGGTGAGGTAAGGTGCTGTAGTCTAGGGGTGAGGTAAGGTGCTGTAGTCTAGGGGTGAGGTAAGGTGCTGTAGTCTAGGGGTGAGGTAAGGTACTGTAGTCTAGGGGTGAGGTAAGGTACTGATGTAAGGTACTGTAGTCTAAAGGTAAGTGTTGTGTACTGTAGCCTAGAGGTTTGGTACTGTAGTCTAGAGGTAAGGGTGGTATATTGTAGTCTAGAGGGAAGGGTCTTGTACTGTAGTCTAGAGGTAAGGTAAAGTAGTCTAGAAGTAAGGTACTGCAGTCTAGAGGTAAGGGTGGTGTACTGTAGTCTAGAGGTTAGGGTTGTGTACTGTAGTCTAGATGTAAGGTACTGTAGTCTAGAGGTAAGGTACTGTAGTCTAGAGGTTAGGGTGGTGTACTGTAGTTTAGAGGTTAGGGTGGTGTACTGTAGTCTAGAGGTTAGGGTTGTGTACTGTAGTCTAGAGGTTAGGGTGGTGTACTGTAGTCTAGATGTAAGGTACTGTAGTCTAGAGGTAAGGTACTGTAGTCTAGAGGTAAGGTACTGTAGTCTAGAGGTTAGGGTGGTGTACTGTAGTCTAGAGGTTAGGGTGGTGTACTGTAGTCTAGAGGTTTGGGTTGTGTACTGTAGTCTAGAGGTTAGGGTTGTGTACTGTAGTCTAGATGTAAGGTACTGTAGTCTAGAGGTAAGGTACTGTAGTCTAGAGGTTAGGGTGGTGTACTGTAGTCTAGAGGTTAGGGTTGTGTACTGTAGTCTAGAGGTTAGGATGGTGTACTGTAGTCTAGATGTAAGGTACTGTAGTCTAGAGGTTAGGGTGGTGTACTGTAGTCTAGAGGTTAGGGTTGTGTACTGTAGTCTAGAGGTTAGGGTGGTGTACTGTAGTCTAGATGTAAGGTACTGTAGTCTAGAGGTAAGGGTTGTGTACTGTAGTCTAGAGGTTAGGGTTGTGTACTGTAGTCTAGAGGTTAGGGTGGTGTACTGTAGTCTAGAGGTAAGGTACTGTAGTCTAGAGGTTAGGGTTGTGTACTGTAGTTTAGAGGTTAGGTTGGTGTACTGTAGTCTAGAGGTAAGGGTGGTGTACTGTAGTCTAGAGGTAAGGGTGGTGTACTGTAGTCTAGAGGTAAGGTACTGTAGTCTAGAGGTTAGGGCTGTGTACTGTAGTTTAGAGGTTAGGTTGGTGTACTGTAGTCTAGTGGTACGGGTTGTGTACTGTAGTCTAGAGGTTAGGGTTGTGTACTGTAGTCTAGATGTAAGGTACTGTAGTCTAGAGGTAAGGTACTGTAGTCTAGAGGTTAGGGTGGTGTACTGTAGTCTAGAGGTTAGGGTGGTGTACTGTAGTCTAGAGGTTAGGGTTGTGTACTGTAGTTTAGAGGTTAGGTTGGTGTACTGTAGTCTAGTGGTACGGGTTGTGTACTGTAGTTTAGAGGTTAGGGTGGTGTACTGTAGTCTAGATGTAAGGTACTGTAGTCTAGAGGTTAGTCTGTAGTCTAGATGTAAGGTACTGTAGTCTAGAGGTTAGGGTTGTGTACTGTAGTCTAGAGGTTAGGGTTGTGTACTGTAGTCTAGAGGTTAGGGTGGTGTACTGTAGTCTAGATGTAAGGTACTGTAGTCTAGAGGTTAGGGTTGTGTACTGTAGTCTAGAGGTTAGGGTGGTGTACTGTAGTCTAGATGTAAGGTACTGTAGTCTAGAGGTTAGGGTGGTGTACTGTAGTCTAGATGTAAGGTACTGTAGTCTAGTGGTACGGGTTGTGTACTGTAGTCTAGAGGTTAGGGCTGTGTACTGTAGTTTAGAGGTTAGGTTGGTGTACTGTAGTCTAGTGGTACGGGTCGTGTACTGTAGTTTAGAGGTTAGGGTGGTGTACTGTAGTCTAGATGTAATGTACTGTAGTCTAGAGGTTAGGGTGGTGTACTGTAGTCTAGAGGTTAGGGTGGTGTACTGTAGTCTAGATGTAATGTACTGTAGTCTAGAGGTTAGGGTGGTGTACTGTAGTCTAGAGGTAAGGGTAGTATACTGTAGTCTAGAGGTGACCACCACAGCCTGAAGTAGAAGGATATTGTCCCAGGAGAGCCTGACACAGATCACTGGTTGACATGAACACCAGGTATGTCAGCAGGAAGTCATCCAGGAGAGGCTCTGTAAAACAAAAAACACATCATTTACAACAGCATCCAATAGAACTGGCTAAAACTCAGTGGTGGAAAAAGTACTCAATTGTAAGACTGTAGTAAAAGTAAAGAAGCCTTAATAGAAAATGACTCAAGTAAAAGTGAAAGTCACCCAGTAAAATATTATTTGTGTAAAAGTCTAAAAGTATTTGGTTTTAAATATACTTAAGTATCAATATACTTAAGTATCAAAAGTAAAAGTAAAAGTATAAATCATTTCAAATTCCTTATATTAAGCAACCAGACAGAACAATTTTCTTGTTTTTTTTAATTGTATTTCCAGATAGCCAGGGGTACACTTCAATATTCCAAGACATAATTTACAAACAAAGCCTTTGTGTTTCGTGAGTCTGCCAGATCAGAGGCAGTAGGGATGACCAGGGATATTCTCTTGATAAGTGTGTGAATTGGACCATTTTCCTGTCAAAATGTAACGAGTACTTTTGGGTATCAGGGAAATGTACGGAGTAAAAAGTACATTATTTTCTTTATGAATGTAGTGCAGTAAAAGTTGCCAAAATTTTAAATGGTAAAGTGAATTACAGATACTCCAAAAAACTAACTTACTAAAGTAGTACTTTAAAGTATTTTTATTTAAGTACTTTACACCACTGCTAAAACTGATTCAAATCCAATGTAATTGGATTGAATTGTATTAATTCATAAATTAATGTATTCATAAATTGAATACATTTATTAAACATTTTAAATTATGAATGACCAAACCGAGATTGTATAATCATTAAAGCTACATTCAAGTGTCAGTAGTCTACTTCAAAGATGCAGACCATACAAAAATGTGCTCATAAAAAAAAAAAAAATGAAAAGTGAATTCCACCCTCTGACATCTTTTGTAAAGTTTTTATTTTCCTATATGAATCTAAATTCCTCCCACCGCCTCTTACGGTTGGCTCCAACGCCGTCCAGCTCTCTGCTCCACCTACAGCCTCTCTGTGTTCACACTGTGTCCAGCTCTCTGCTCCACCTACAGCCTCTCTGTGTTCACACTGTGTCCAGCTCTCTGCTCCACCTACAGCCTCTCTGTGTTCACACTGTGTCCAGCTCTCTGCTCCACCTACAGCCTCTCTGTGTTCCCACTGTGTCCAGCTCTCTGCTCCACCTACAGCCTCTCTGTGTTCACACTGTGTCCAGCTCTCTGCTCCACCTACAGCCTCTCTGTGTTCACACTGTGTCCAGCTCTCTGCTCCACCTACAGCCTCTCTATGTTCACACTGTGTCCAGCTCTCTGCTCCACCTACAGCCTCTCTGTGTTCACACTGTGTCCAGCTCTCTGCTCCACCTACAGCCTCTCTGTGTTCCCACTGTGTCCAGCTCTCTGCTCCACCTACAGCCTCTCTGTGTTCACACTGTGTCCAGCTCATTTAGTACTGACCTGGAAGATCACCATGAAGGTTTTCAATCACTACATTGTCTATTGAAATGAATGTATTCAGTGAGCAATGTGTAAAACATATTAGCAAACCTGTGGATGGACACAAAATAAGAACCAATCTGGCAACCCCAATGCATTGTGGGGAAAAAAGTTTGAATATATGAATATAATCATTGAGAAAAGCATCCCCCATGCAGAGAATTTATGAATATATATATATATCCCCTACACAATGTCTCAGTGTTGTGATATCAATATGCAAAAGCACATTGGCTGAAAGAAATCATTAAGGCAAAAGGATTTTAATTAGATAAGGGTGACAGGTCTCACCCAGTGAAAGTAATGACTCCTAACAATCAGTGAAAGATCCTTGTGCAATGTGAAAATGACTCTGGAACACATATAGAGCCCTTCCCAAATGGCAACCTATTCCCTAGTGTTCTACTTTTGACCAGGGCCCATATAGGGAATAGGGTCCCATTTGGGACACTGACTATAGACTTTGTAAATGAGAATGTTAATGAATGAGCACAGGATTGGAACACAGGTTGACAGAGAGAGAGAGATTGAGAGAGGATCTCAATGTGTGTAAGTTGATCTTTCTACTGGTCCTGACCTCGTAGTCGACTCATCGTTATTCTAAGTTACTCAGGTCATGACTCACACGCTTTCCAATGATGATTGTTCCATTTTCATTTGTTCCCTGGATACTTAAGCTATGTCCAATGACTCTCTCCTTCCCCTGTAGCCTCATGTTACTGTATACTGGGCTGTTCTCTGTCTGCTACAGGAAGTACCAGGGAAGATAAGGCAATACGTTGTCAACCTGCTGCCTGACTCTCTCCTTCCCCTGTAGCCTCACGTTACTGTATACTGGCTGTTCTCTGTCTGCTACAGGAAGTACCAGGGAAGATAAGGCAATACGTTGTCAACCTGCTGCCTGACTCTCTAACCGCCGGTGCAGTCGATGCTCTAAATCAAATGATATTTCCAATGCTGTTGTGGCTATCTGATATTTGCTAAGCCTTAACCCATTGCTTTAATGTGTTTACAAGCAACATTGACGTTGCTGCGTCCTTGTGTGCAGACATCTCAAGGTCACAGGACATGTCAACCCTAGATATATGCTTTGATTTCATTATTAACAATGTCTCTGAATGTGATCTAATGAACAGATTTGTCAATGTGAATATACCAACTCAGCTAGAAAATCAATTCATTGTGGGTTTTGTTTATCATTTGTTGTGTGTTTCTTTGGTGAAAGTGCACCATTGTGAAAATAAACCGTTCCATTTGAGAGGAATTTCAAGGGATCTCATCAGAGAACTAGTCCATGATTATTTGCTGTGTTTGTCAGTGGCATTGGATTTTTACAATCACTTTGGCACTAATTTCGGGAAACCTTGGTGTCATTTTTCAAAACTCTAGACACAAAACTCACAACCAATTATCAAAATGCAAATTTTTCAAAACTCTAACACTTTTTCCAATTGCTTGGATACAAACACATAAAGATAAGATCATTTGTTCATTGAACTAAAATCACCTGTTCAAAATGACACAACTTAACATCAAAGTATTACCATTTCAAAATGCAATTCACACATTACATCTGAGATTACTGTCTATTCATTTCATTACAATGATCTAACTATCAATTGATACAACTGCTCAAACTGATAAGTAACTGTTGCATTACTCTTAATGCATAGTTTTACGGAAACTGACAAACAATATTCCATGTTTAGATCATGAAAGTTTCAGGATAACGAGATCCATTGACACCAATTACCGTGGAACATGAACCAATTGGACTACATTATCTATGAATGTAATATTTCAACATTCTTTATCAGACACTGTTTCTATGGTCCCATGTACCACTTTTCCAGACCATGTTTTCAGATTTGACATTACTGTACACTCACCGGCCACCTTATTAGGTACACCTATCTAGTACTGGGTAGGACCGCCTTTTGCCTCCACAACAGCCTGAATTATTCACTGTGTTGTACGTTAAGAGATGCGCTTCTGCACACCACTGTTTTAAACAGCTGTTATTTGAGCGTTTGTGGCCTTTCTGTTAGCTTGAATGAGTCTGGACATTCTCTTCTGACCTCTCTCATTAACAAGGTGGTTTTGCCCACAGAACTGCCACTCAGTGAATGTGTTTTGTTTATCGCACCTTTCTCTGTAAACTCTAGAGACTGTAGTGCGTAAAAATCCCAGGAAGGCAGCTGTTTCTGAGATGCTGGAATCACCATGTGTGGCATCAACAATCATACCCACAGCCAGTTACTTAGGTTACGCATCTTGTCCGTTCTAATGTTTGGTCGAACAACATCTAATACTCTACATATTGAGTTGCAGGCAGCCACATGATTCGCTGGTCGAATGTAACCGTCCTTGATGAACTAAATCAGGTCATGCCATCAGCTCTACAGACCTATGTCATTGTGTGGGATAATGTCAGGTTCCACCATGCTCAAATGGTGCAAGCATGGTTTCAGGCCCATCCACAATTTACCACCCTGTGCTTACCCCCATACTCTCCTTTCCTTAACACGATTGAGGAATTTTTCTCCACGTGGAGGTGGCGCCCTCACGAACAAGCCACCCTTCTCCAGGCCATGGATGACGCATGCAATGACATCACGGCAGACCAGTGTCAGGTCTGGATTCGCCCGAAGATTCTTCCCAAGATGTTTGGCTAATGAAAACATCCATTGTGATGTGGATGAGAACCTGTGGCCAAATCCACAAGACAGGGTTGATGGAAATATAGAAGTACAGTAATCAATCCTTTGTTTCGCTTTTTACAGTAAGCCAGTTTTTTTCTTTTTTTGTAGCTAATTATTTTTGCTTTGATTCAAAGAAACCTGTTGTGATTTCATTGTATTTCATCAATACATTTCAGATTTTGTTCAATGATTCCACTGTCTGTAGTATTCTCTCTACTAGTCCTTTTACAGTGATGTATTTACGTGTAGTAGCATAATGAAACGTGTATCACATATTTTGTACTACAATATTTAATGATTGTACGAACAACTACACAGTGAAACTATCGGTGTGGGTGATTTAAATGAATGTTCCTATGGTATTTCATGATAAATTAGTGATTTGAACCAATGACTCTGCAAGTGCAAGGTTTATTTAAAGATATGAATGCACAATGCAATGTTTTGAACATTGGACAGCCTGTGTTACAAGTGATGACCGTTTTGAGTTTTGTGTCTAGAGTTTTGAAAAATGACCACAAGGTTCTGAAATTAGTGCCAAAGTGATTGTTAAAAAACTGTAATAGGTTTGTTGTTTGTTTGTAAGTGCATATTTAGGTCTTGAGCGTCCCGGACACTATTATTACGTAGGAAACAGGAGAAGAAGACATTTGGAAGTCCAAAAGCTTGGGGCGGGTTGACATTCTGTGTTGTGCAGGGCCAGAACTGATCGTCCAAGTTATGCAAGTCATTGAGAGGAAGGAGAGTGCCTATGAGTGTGAGGGTGTGTGTCTGTGTGTGTCTGTGCATGCCTGTCAGTGTGTGTATGTCTGTGCATGCCTGTGAGCGTGTGTGTGTCTGTGTGTGTCTGTGCATGCCTGTGAGCGTGTGTGTGTCTGTGCATGCCTGTGAGGGTGTGTGTGCGTGTGTCTGTGCATGCCTGTCAGTGTATGTCTGTGCATGCCTGTGAGTGTGTGTGTGTCTGTGCATGCCTGTGAGTGTGTGTGTCTGTACATGTCTTTGTGTGTGTGTGTGTGTGTGTGTGTGTGTGTGTGTGTGTGTGTGTGTGTGTGTGTGTGTGTGTGTGTGTGTGTGTGTGTGTGTGTGTGTGTGTGTGTGTGTGTGTGTGTGTTTCCAGAATGGATGCCATGCCGTCAGGCCACAGAGCAAAGACAAGCTGTTCAAATCCTATTAGTCAGAATGTCTTCCCTCCCCAGCTCTGTGTAAGTGTGCCTCACAGCCCAGTATTGTACATTCTCCCCTTTAATTTCACACTTACTTCCCAGGGCTTTGTGTGCTGCGTTCAGCTCCACAGAACACTACTCCCACCCTCACGTCATTATGTTAATCCACAGCACAGCATACAGCTGTAGACACATCAGTCACTCAGCTCTTTATGAGGAGAAACATGCACACAGAGCTATGTTCAACACACACACTAAAACACAGCATACTGGTACTGGCTACTACAGCAGACAACTCCCAAGACCCAGACACACATCTTGTATGATGTGCAAGAACACACACACACGCATACACTAATGCACACACACTCACACACACAGACACCTCTTGTGCAGATGTGACTAAAATTACATTAAATTAAATCTCTTGTGTCTGTTCTTTCCAGATAACCCTGACCTGACCCGTCTGAGCAGTATCCATAATAAATACTAATACCCGCTGAGCTGTAGGATGGGCCAGCAGTATCCATAATAAATACTAATACCCACTGAGCTGTAGGATGGGCCAGCAGTATCCATAATAAATACTAATACCCACTGAGCTGTGGGATGGGCCAGCAGTATCCATAATAAACACTACTACCCGCTGAGCTGTAGGATGGGCCAGCAGTATCCATAATAAATACTAATACCCGCTGAGCTGTAGGATGGGCCAGCAGTATCCATAATAAATACTAATACCCGCTGAGCTGTAGGATGGGCCAGCAGTATCCATAATAAATACTAATACCCGCTGAGCTGTAGGATGGGCCAGCAGTATCCATAATAAACACTAATACCCGCTGAGCTGTAGGATGGGCCAGCAGTATCCATAATAAATACTAATACCCGCTGAGCTGTAGGATGGGCCAGCAGTATCCATAATAAATACTAATACCCACTGAGCTGTAGGATGGGCCAGCAGTATCCATAATAAACACTAATACCCACTGAGTTGTAGGATGAGCCAGCAGTATCCATAATAAATACTAATACCCACTGAGCTGTAGGATGGGCCAGCAGTATCCATAATAAATACTAATACCCACTGAGCTGTAGGATGGGCCAGCAGTATCCATAATAAAAACTATACCTACTGAGCTGTAGGATGGGCCAGCAGTATCCATAATAAATACTAATAGCCACTGAGCTGTAGGATGGGCCAGCAGTATCCATAATAAATACTAATACCCACTGAGCTGTAGGATGGGCCAGCAGTATCCATAATAAACACTAATACCCACTGAGTTGTAGGATGAGCCAGCAGTATCCATAATAAATACTAATACCCACTGAGCTGTAGGATGGGCCAGCAGTATCCATAATAAATACTAATACCCGCTGAGCTGTAGGATGGGCCAGCAGTATCCATAATAAATACTAATACCCACTGAGCTGTAGGATGGGCCAGCAGTATCCATAATAAACACTAATACCCACTGAGCTGTAGGATGGGCCAGCAGTATCCATAATAAATACTAATACCCGCCGAGCTGTAGGATGGGCCAGCAGTATCCATAATAAAAACTATACCTACTGAGCTGTAGGATGGGCCAGCAGTATCCATAATAAATACTAATAGCCACTGAGCTGTAGGATGGGCCAGCAGTATCCATAATAAATACTAATACCCACTGAGCTGTAGGATGGGCCAGCAGTATCCATAATAAATACTAATACCCGCTGAGCTGTAGGATGGGCCAGCAGTATCCATAATAAATACTAATACCCACTGAGCTGTAGGATGGGCCAGCAGTATCCATAATAAATACTAATACTCACTGAGCTGTGGGATGGGCCAGCAGTATCCATATTAAATACTAATACCCACTGAGCTGTGGGATGGGCCAGCAGTATCCATAATAAATACTAATACCCACTGAGCTGTAGGATGGGCCAGCAGTATCCATAATAAACACTAATACCCACTGAGCTGTAGGATGGGCCAGCAGTATCCATAATAAATACTAATACCCACTGAGCTGTAGGATGGGCCAGCAGTATCCATAATAAATACTAATACCCACTGAGCTGTAGGATGGGCCAGCAGTATCCATAATAAATACTAATACCCACTGAGCTGTAGGATGGGCCAGCAGTATCCATAATAAACACTACTACCCACTAAACAGGCCAAGCCGTCTTCTATGAGTTAAAAAAAACTACTGTGTCTTAATTGGCACCTGGCCAATGTGGTGCACTATAGGGAATAGGATGCCTAAACCAGCCAATGAATATTTAATTATGGGATGGGGCTATACCCGGCAAGAGGCTTAGTTCATTAGCAGGTTCTGCTTCCCGTCATGATCCTGAAATGAGTCTCCCTGCCTATACAAAAAATATGACATTAAAAAGAGAATGATACACACACCTGGTGTGCTGCTGGTACTACATTAAATCTCTTGTGTCTGTTCCTTCCAGATAACCCTGAAACTGACCCCAGTCTGAAGAGTATCCATAAAAACACTTTCTTTTTTATTTAACTGGGCAAGTCAGTTAAGAACTAATTCTTATTTACAATGAGGGTCTACACTGGTGAAGCCCAGACACGCTTGCACCGCCGTTGGGGCTCCCAATCACTGCCGGTTGTGATACAGCCTGGATTTGAACCAGGGTGTCTGTAGTGACACGTCTAGCACTGAGATGCAGTGCCTTAGACCGCTGAGCCACCAGGGTGCCCACTAATACCCACTGAGCTGAAGGATGGGCCAGCAGTATCCATAATAAACACTAATACCCACTGAGCTGTAGGATGGGCCAGCAGTATCCATAATAAACACTAATACCCACTGAGCTGTAGGATGGGCCAGCAGTATCCACAATAAACACTAATACCCACTAAACAGGGCAAGTTTTCTTCTATGAGAAGATGTCTACAATAGTACCATGACATCCTGAAATGAGTCTCCCTGCTTGTACAAAAGATATTACATTAAAAAGAGAAAATCCAACTCGTATGGATGGTGAGGTTCAACGGCAATAACTATTGTAATCCTGCAATGTTAGAGATAGGAGTCCCACTAGCGGTGAAACTGGAGGGTATCGCAATTCAAATAAATCATCATAAATGTTATGGATTTTAAACATTTATGTACATATAAGTGTCTTATATCGTCTGAAAGCTTAAATTCTTGTTAATCTAACTGCACAGTCCGATTTACAGTAACTATTACATCGAAAACATGCCATGCGATTGTTTGAGGACGGCGCCCCTCATCAAAATATTTTTCCACGGGCACAGGTTTCATACATTCACAAATAACGATTAAATATTCACTTACTTTTTGAAAATCTTCCTCTGTTTTGTCATCCGAATTGTCCCAGCTATAACATCTAGTGTCCTTTTGTTAGATAAAGTCCTTCTTTATATCCCAGAAAGTGTTTAGTTGGCGCCTTCGATTTGAGTAATCCACTCGTTCAACATGCAGAGAAAGGAATCCGAAAATCTACCCCTAAACTTTGTTACAACAAGTCAAAATACATTTCTATTTACTCCTCAGATACCCTAAAATATAATCAAACTATAATATTTCTTACAGAAAGAAGTATGTTCAATAGGAAACTGATTTTAACAGGTGCTTATTGTCTTTATAGTGCACGCAAACACGAATTTCCAAGACTGTGTCCTTCTGCTAAAACTGATATTTCTTAATTGTTTTTGAAGTTACAAGTCTGAAACCTTGAACATAGACTGCTGACACCCGGTGGAAGCCATAGGAATTACATCCAGGGAGCTAATTGTCAAAATGACCTTACTCTTGCATTTCTAAGAGGATGGTCTCTCCAAAAAAAAAAGTTTCTGGTTCGTTTTTCTTTGGATTTTCTCCTAACATATCTATTGTGTTATATTCTCCTACGTTATTGTAACATTTCTACAAACGTCAAAGTGTTTTCTTTCCAATGGTACCAATTACAGTATATGCATATCCTGGCTTCAGGACCTGAGCTACAGGCAGTTTACTTTGGGCACGTCATTCAGACAGGAAGTGGAGAAAAAAGGAGCCCTAAGAAGCTTTAGGAGACCACAGTAAAGGAAAGAATAGGCTATGGGCTGAGCAATGCTTGGGCTTGTAAAATTCTCAGGTTTTCCTGAAATCCCAGTTTGAAAGGTCCTGGATTCAGGAGGATAGAAGCAGGAAGTCCAGAATCCTCCAACCATAATTCCTGGGAATATTAGGGAAGTTTCCATCATTTTGCAAGTCTAGCCATGCTGGAAATATCTCTTACATTATAAATATTACTCACAGCTAACTACAATAGGAGCCCAGGTCTTCCTCCTTACTGTTTTCATGCTGAAGCAGTCTGCAGGATCAGTGAATGGCCTGGGGACATAGACTCTATTCTATCAACCAACGGTCAGTCAATCTCTCTGTGTCCCAAATGGCACCCTATTCCCTTTATAGTGCATTACTTCTGACCAGTGTCCATAGGGCTTTGGTCAGAAGTAGTACGCTACATAGGGAATAGGGTGTTATTTGGGACACAGTCTCTGGTCTGCCTTTACTTCACTGAACACAGCACAGATAGGCTCACAGCCCCTGTTACTACCACTAGAACTTGACCAGGGAGAGATTAGCTGAGGACACAGTCCATTTCTTCCACTTAATCAGGGAAGGAGAGAAAGAAGCACTCCAGAAGATAAAAATGGATTCGCATGCAAATTGCATGAGAAACTGTACGTTGATGTTATTCATCTATATCTCTATGTACTATGGACATTGCTATCTATTCATATTCTTCCTACAAGTGAAGTTACTTGGAAGAGAAAGCTAATGTGGAATGAATACGTATGTAAAATTGTAAGTGTACGATTATTATTATTACTGTAGCATGTGCATGCAAATCTATCATACAATAACCATGACTTCATCCAAACACTCAGGTCAAACCAGATTTACTTTCCCATTATACAACAAGCATCCCAGCTATGCATTTCAATAAGCATTCATCTCTGAAATTATACCAGTAGTCATCTCTGACAATATACCAGAGAGTAGCAGTAGTCATCTCTGACAATATACCAGTAGTCATCTCTGACAATATACCAGAGAGTAGCAGTAGTCATCTCTGACAATATACCAGTAGTCATCTCTGACAATATACCAGTAGTCATCTCTGACAATATACCAGAGAGTAGCAGTAGTCATCTCTGACAATATACCAGTAGTCATCTCTGACAATATACCAGTAGTCATCTCTGACAATATACCAGAGAGTAGCAGTAGTCATCTCTGACGATATACCAGTAGTCATCTCTGACGATATACCAGTAGTCATCTCTGACAATATACCAGTAGTCATCTCTGACAATATACCAGTAGTCATCTCTGACAATATACCAGAGAGTAGCAGTAGTCATCTCTGACAATGTACCAGTAGTCATCTCTGACAATATACCAGTAGTCATCTCTGACAATATACCAGTAGTCATCTCTGACATTATACCAGAGAGTAGCAGTAGTCATCTCTGACAATATACCAGTAGTCATCTCTGACAATGTACCAGTAGTCATCTCTGACAATGTACCAGTAGTCATCTCTGACAATGTACCAGTAGTCATCTCTGACAATATACCAGAGAGTAGCAGTAGTCATCTCTGACATTATACCAGTAGTCATCTCTGACAATATACCAGTAGTCATCTCTGACAATATACCAGAGAGTAGCAGTAGTCATCTCTGACATTATACCAGTAGTCATCTCTGACATTATACCAGTAGTCATCTCTGACAATATACCAGTAGTCATCTCTGATAATATACCAGTAGTCATCTCTGACATTATACCAGTAGTCATCTCTGACAATATACCAGTAGTCATCTCTGACAATATACCAGTAGTCATCTCTGACAATATACCAGTAGTCATCTCTGACAATATACCAGTAGTCATCTCTGACAATATACCAGTAGTCATCTCTGACAATATACCAGTAGTCATCTCTGACAATATACCAGTAGTCATCTCTGACAATATACCAGAGAGTAGCAGTAGTCATCTCTGACAATGTACCAGTAGTCATCTCTGACAATATACCAGTAGTCATCTCTGACAATATACCAGAGAGTAGCAGTAGTCATCTCTGACAATATACCAGTAGTCATCTCTGACAATATACCAGAGAGTAGCAGTAGTCATCTCTGATAATATACCAGTAGTCATCTCTGACAATGTACCAGTAGTCATCTCTGTCAATATACCAGAGAGTAGCAGTAGTCATCTCTGACAATGTACCAGTAGTCATCTCTGACAATATACCAGTAGTCATCTCTGACAATATACCAGAGAGTAGCAGTAGTCATCTCTGACAATGTACCAGTAGTCATCTCTGACAATATACCAGTAGTCATCTCTGACAATATACCAGAGAGTAGCAGTAGTCATCTCTGACAATATACCAGTAGTCATCTCTGACAATATACCAGAGAGTAGCAGTAGTCATCTCTGATAATATACCAGTAGTCATCTCTGACAATGTACCAGTAGTCATCTCTGTCAATATACCAGAGAGTAGCAGTAGTCATCTCTGACAATATACCAGTAGTCATCTCTGATAATATACCAGTAGTCATCTCTGACAATGTACCAGTAGTCATCTCTGACATTATACCAGTAGTCATCTCTGACAATATACCAGTAGTCATCTCTGACAATGTACCAGTAGTCATCTCTGACATTATACCAGTAGTCATCTCTGACAATATACCAGTAGTCATCTCTGACATTATACCAGTAGTCATCTCTGACAATATACCAGTAGTCATCTCTGACAATGTACCAGTAGTCATCTCTGACATTATACCAGTAGTCATCTCTGACAATATACCAGTAGTCATCTCTGACAATATACCAGTAGTCATCTCTGACATTATACCAGTAGTCATCTCTGACAATATACCAGTAGTCATCTCTGACAATGTACCAGTAGTCATCTCTGACATTATACCAGTAGTCATCTCTGACAATATACCAGAGAGTAGCAGTAGTCATCTCTGACATTATACCAGTAGTCATCTCTGACAATGTACCAGTAGTCATCTCTGAAATTATACCAGTAGTCATCTCTGACAATATACCAGAGAGTAGCAGTAGTCATCTCTGACAATATACCAGTAGTCATCTCTGACAATATACCAGTAGTCATCTCTGACAATATACCAGAGAGTAGCAGTAGTCATCTCTGACAATATACCAGTAGTCATCTCTGATAATATACCAGTAGTCATCTCTGACAATGTACCAGTAGTCATCTCTGACATTATACCAGTAGTCATCTCTGACAATATACCAGTAGTCATCTCTGACAATGTACCAGTAGTCATCTCTGACATTATACCAGTAGTCATCTCTGACAATATACCAGTAGTCATCTCTGACATTATACCAGTAGTCATCTCTGACAATATACCAGTAGTCATCTCTGACAATGTACCAGTAGTCATCTCTGACATTATACCAGTAGTCATCTCTGACAATATACCAGTAGTCATCTCTGACAATATACCAGTAGTCATCTCTGACATTATACCAGTAGTCATCTCTGACAATATACCAGTAGTCATCTCTGACAATGTACCAGTAGTCATCTCTGACATTAAACCAGTAGTCATCTCTGACAATATACCAGAGAGTAGCAGTAGTCATCTCTGACATTATACCAGTAGTCATCTCTGACAATGTACCAGTAGTCATCTCTGAAATTATACCAGTAGTCATCTCTGACAATATACCAGAGAGTAGCAGTAGTCATCTCTGACAATATACCAGTAGTCATCTCTGACAATATACCAGTAGTCATCTCTGACAATATACCAGAGAGTAGCAGTAGTCATCTCTGACAATATACCAGTAGTCATCTCTGACAATGTACCAGTAGTCATCTCTGACAATGTACCAGTAGTCATCTCTGACAATATACCAGTAGTCATCTCTGACAATGTACCAGAGAGTAGCAGTAGTCATCTCTGACAATATACCAGTAGTCATCTCTGACAATGTACCAGTAGTCATCTCTGACAATGTACCAGTAGTCATCTCTGACAATATACCAGAGAGTAGCAGTAGTCATCTCTGACATTATACCAGTAGTCATCTCTGACAATATACCAGTAGTCATCTCTGACAATATACCAGAGAGTAGCAGTAGTCATCTCTGACAATATACCAGTAGTCATCTCTGACAATATACCAGAGAGTAGCAGTAGTCATCTCTGACATTATACCAGTAGTCATCTCTGACAATATACCAGTAGTCATCTCTGACAATATACCAGTAGTCATCTCTGACAATGTACCAGTAGTCATCTCTGACAATGTACCAGTAGTCATCTCTGACAATATACCAGTAGTCATCTCTGACAATATACCAGTAGTCATCTCTGACAATGTACCAGTAGTCATCTCTGACAATGTACCAGTAGTCATCTCTGACAATGTACCAGTAGTCATCTCTGACAATGTACCAGTAGTCATCTCTGACAATATACCAGTAGTCATCTCTGACAATATACCAGTAGTCATCTCTGACATTATACCAGTAGTCATCTCTGACAATGTACCAGTAGTCATCTCTGACAATGTACCAGTAGTCATCTCTGACATTATACCAGTAGTCATCTCTGACAATATACCAGTAGTCATCTCTGACAATATACCAGAGAGTAGCAGTAGTCATCTCTGACAATATACCAGTAGTCATCTCTGACAATATACCAGAGAGTAGCAGTAGTCATCTCTGACATTATACCAGTAGTCATCTCTGACAATATACCAGTAGTCATCTCTGACAATATACCAGTAGTCATCTCTGACAATGTACCAGTAGTCATCTCTGACAATGTACCAGTAGTCATCTCTGACAATATACCAGTAGTCATCTCTGACAATATACCAGTAGTCATCTCTGACAATGTACCAGTAGTCATCTCTGACAATGTACCAGTAGTCATCTCTGACAATGTACCAGTAGTCATCTCTGACAATGTACCAGTAGTCATCTCTGACAATATACCAGAGAGTAGCAGTAGTCATCTCTGACATTATACCAGTAGTCATCTCTGACATTATACCAGTAGTCATCTCTGACAATATACCAGAGAGTAGCAGTAGTCATCTCTGACAATATACCAGTAGTCATCTCTGACAATGTACCAGTAGTCATCTCTGACATTATACCAGTAGTCATCTTTGATAATATACCAGTAGTCATCTCTTATAATATACCTGTAGTCATCTATGACAATGTACCAGTAGTCATCTCTTTTAATATACCAGTAGTCATCTTTGATAATATACTAGTAGTCATCTCTTATAATATACCTGTAGTCATCTATGACAATGTACCAGTAGTCATCTCTTATAATATACCAGTAGTCATCTCTGACATTATACCAGCAGTCATCTCTGACATTATACCAGCAGTCATCTCTGACATTGTACCAGTAGTCATCTCTGACAATGTACCAGTAAATATATGATATGATCCCCAATCAGAGACAACGATAGACAGCTGCCTCTGATTGGGAACCATACCAGGCCAACATAGAAATAACAAAACTAGAATGCCCACCATAGTCACACCCTGACCTAACCAAAATAGAGAATAAAAAAGGCTCTCTAAGGTCAGGGCGTGACATCATGTCTGATAATACACCAGTATTCATCTCTGACAATACACCAGTAGTCATCTCTGATAATGTACCAGTGGTCATCTCTGACAATACACCAGAGAGCAATTACATAGATTCATAATGAAGGCTTCCAATCACAGTGGTCTGGTTATTAAAAATAACACATTACAAATAATGTAGGCCTACTATGTACTGCATGTGTCCCAAATGTTCCCCTATTCCCTTTGTACTACTTTTAAAGAGAGCTCGGGTCAACAGTAATGCACTATAGGGAATAGGATGCCATTTGGGACACGTTCCATAGGAGCAGAATTGCAATGCCTTATGGGTTAAGAATCAGTCTGCTCGTTAGCGAACAGGACAGACCTCAAACCAAAACATCAATCTTCTTTGTTGACAATCTCTTCTCTCGTTAAGTAGATGGTAACACAATGTTCCAGTTGGACGTTGTTTGTTTGTTTGTTTTGTGACGTGTACTTTCTGGTAATGAGTGAATCTGTGCTGAGGGGGAATCAATAGCAGCACTCAGAGGTTTGGCTCAGGGAGAGAAGGCAAGTACGAACCCTACCCAACACTGAGCGATGGCACCCTATTCCCTTTATACTGTATCCCACAGGGCACCCTATTCCCTTTATAGTGTATCCCACATGGTACCCTATTCCCTTTATTGTGTATCCCACAGGGCACCCTATTCCCTTTATAGTGTATCCCACAGGGCACCCTATTCCCTTTATAGTGTATCCTACAGGGCACCCTATTCCCTTTATAGTGTATCCCACATGGCACCCTATTCCCTTTATAGTGTATCCCACATGGCACCCTATTCCCTTTATAGTGTATCCCACATGGCACCCTATTCCCTTTATAGTGTATCCCACAGGGCACCCTATTCCCTTTATAGTGTATCCCACAGGGCACCCTATTCCCTTTATAGTGTATCCCACAGGGCACCCTATTCCCTTTATAGTGTATCCCACAGGGCACCCTATTCCCTTTATATTGTATCCCACATGGCACCCTATTCCCTTTATAGTGTGCCCACATGGCACCCTATTCCCTTTATAGTGTATCCCATATGGCACCCTATTCCCTTTATAGTGTATCCCACAGGGTACCCTATTCCCTTTATAGTGTATCCCACATTGGACCCTATTCCCTTTATAGTGCACTACATTAGACAAGAGCAGTGGTATTCAAACTGTTTTAGCTGGGATCCCATAACTTTTCGAGACCCCAAATCTAATGACTCAACCTTAAAATCGGTACATTTAGGTTTTTACATCAAAACATTTTCTTCAAGATGAAAAGAAACCAATAGATACATTTACTCAATAAAATGAAATGTGTCATTATCTTTCTCAAAAACATGTGTATATTGTCCCATACAGTAATCTGTACTCTTATTTCTTTGTTCCCCAAAGGAGTTCCCCCGTGACCCCACTAAGGGTCATGACCCCGACTTTGAATACCACTGGAATATAGTATATAGTAGAATACAATGGTGTGTAGCTGTACATTATATTATGGGCTTATGGTGATCACATCTTCCTCAAACATGCCTGTAGTGTTCTTTAAAAGAAGTGCTCATCTTTATAATGTCTGGGTTAGCCTGGGTATCTGGGAACTAACCCTCAACAGCTATAGCAGCTTGAATATTATATTTGTAAAGATTGTTCTTTTCACTTCATTGAGATATCAATTATATATGAGGAGATTTATATTAGCTCTGCTTATCATCAACCCCCAACACATTGACTACGGCATCCTAAATGGCACCCTATTCCCTAAGTAGTGCACAACTTAGAGAACAGGGTACCATTTGGAACACAGAAATATAGTCTTCTCATGGCTGGCTGCCTGCGTGGAGCTAATGACTTCTCATCAGAAAACCACCATCTCCATCTCCTCATGACAGGTTTAGTAGAGACAATATTATATAGTTGCATGGTTTTTAGTGAGGCTGAGATTCCATATTATCCCGTATGATCTCCCCCCCTTGTTATTCTGGAGGGAGCAGTGAGAGCCGCCCAGGGTCCCAACAGTAGCATTAGCAGGGTTGCAGAATGAACAGAGAGAGAGCGAGGGGAGGGTGAGAAAACAGGGAGGGAGAGGAGAGAGAGATGACTAGTTTAGAGGAGCCAGGACTGAATGGACTCTGGAGTTACTGTATGAAGGATCTTTGACAGGCGATCAGTGTCTCATTGGGACGTACAGAGCTGAGTCCCTATCCCCAGCTTATAGAACACCGATCTGAACATCAAATTGACCCCAAAATCACCATTTCCTGATATGTCCTCTACACTGCTTCCTGCATTTGCTCTTGATTCTAGAACCCTCTCTAGAGAAGGTCTAGGTGTTCAGATCAGTTCAGTGAAGCCACAAACACACACTTACTCATCAGAATGAGCAATTATATGGTCTGGCAGAAGCAAAGCATGGAGCAGGCAGCCTGATAGGGAAGTCATCTTGGACCGGCTGCATCTATCTCCCATCTCCCACTGCTCTATATATCAGCCTCCCTTCTCCCATCTCCCACTGCTCTATATATCAGCCTCCCTTCTCCCATCTCCCACTGCTCTATATATCAGCCTCCCATCTCCCATCTCCCACTGCTCTATATATCAGCCTCCCATCTCCCATCTCCCACTGCTCTATATATCAGCCTCCCATCTCCTTTCTCAAACTGCTCTATATATCAGCCTCCCATCTCCCTTCTCCAACTGCTCTATATATCAGCCTCCCATCTCCCTTCTCCAACTGCTCTATATATCAGCCTCCCATCTCCCTTCTCCAACTGCTCTATATATCAGCCTCCCATCTCCCTTCTCCAACTGCTCTATATATCAGCCTCCCATCTCCCTTCTCCCATCTCCCATCTCCCACTGCTCTATATATCAGCATCCCATCTCCCATCTCCCACTGCTCTATATATCAGCCTCCCATCTCCCTTCTCCCATCTCCCATCTCCCACTGCTCTATATATCAGCCTCCCATCTCCCATCTCCCACTGCTCTATATATCAGCCTCCCATCTCCCATCTCCCACTGCTCTATATATCAGCCTCCCATCTCCCTTCTCCCACTGCTCTATATATCAGCCTCCCTTCTCCCATCTCCCACTGCTCTATATATCAGCCTCCCATCTCCCATCTCCCACTGCTCTATATATCAGCCTCCCTTCTCCCTTCTCCCATCTCCCACTGCTCTATATATCAACCTCCCATCTCCCTTCTCCCACTGCTCTATATATCAGCCTCCCTTCTCCCATCTCCAACTGCTCTATATATCAGCCTCCCATCTCCCATCTCCCACTGCTCTATATATCAGCCTCCCTCCTCCCTTCTCCCATCTCCCACTGCTCTATATATCAGCCTCCCTTCTCCCATCTCCAACTGCTCTATATATCAGCCTCCCTTCTCCCATCTCCCACTGCTCTATATATCAGCCTCCCTTCTCCCATCTCCCACTGCTCTATATATCAGCCTCCCATCTCCCATCTCCCACTGCTCTATATATCAGCCTCCCTTCTCCCATCTCCCACTGCTCTATATATCAGCCTCCCATCTCCCACTGCTCTATATATCAGACTCCCATCTCCCTTCTCCCATCTCCCATTTCTCACTGATCTATATATCAGCCTCCCTTCTCCCATGTCCCACTGCTCTATATATCAGCCTCCCTTCTCCCTTCTCCCATCTCCCATTTCTCACTGATCTATATATCAGCCTCCCTTCTCCCATGTCCCACTGCTCTATATATCAGCCTCCCTCCTCCCTTCTCCCATCTCCCATTTCCCACTGTTCTATATATCAGTCTCCCTTCTCCCATCTCCCTTCTCCCATCTCCCATTTCTCACTGATCTATATATCAGACTCCCATCTCCCTTCTCCCATCTCCCATTTCTCACTGATCTATATATCAGCCTCCCTTCTCCCATGTCCCACTGCTCTATATATCAGCCTCCCTTCTCCCATCTCCCATTTCTCACTGCTCTATATATCAGCCTCCCATCTCCCATGTCCCACAGTTCTATATATCAGTCTCCCTTCTCCCATCTCCCTTCTCCCATCTCCCACTGCTCTATATATCAGCCTCCCATCTCCCATCTCCAACTGCTCTATATATCAGTCTCCCATCTCCCTTCTTTCATCTCCCACTGCTCTATATATCAGCCTCCCATCTCCCATGTCCCACTGTTCTATATATCAGTCTCCCTTCTCCAATCTCCCTTCTCCCATTTCCCACTGCTCTATATATCAGTCTCCCTTCTCCCATCTCCAACTGCTCTATATATCAGTCTCCCTTCTCCCATCTCCCTTCTTTCTTCTCCCACTGCTCTATATATCAGCCTCCCATCTCCCATGTCCCACTGTTCTATATATCAGTCTCCCTTCTCCCATCTCCCTTCTTTCATCTCCCACTGCTCTATATATCAGCCTCCCATCTCCCATGTCCCACTGTTCTATATATCAGCCTCCCTTCTCCCATCTCCCTTCTTTCATCTCCCACTGCTCTATATATCAGCCTCCCATCTCACATGTCCCACTGTTCTATATATCAGTCTCCCTTCTCCCATCTCCCACTGCTCTATATATCAGCCTCCCATCTCACATGTCCCACTGTTCTATATATCAGTCTCCCTTCTCCCATCTCCCTTCTCCCATTTCCCACTGCTCTATATATCAGTCTCCCTTCTCCCATCTCCAACTGCTCTATATATCAGTCTCCCTTCTCCCATCTCCCTTCTTTCATCTCCCACTGCTCTATATATCAGCCTCCCATCTCCCATGTCCCACTGTTCTATATATCAGTCTCCCTTCTCCCATCTCCCTTCTTTCATCTCCCACTGCTCTATATATCAGCCTCCCATCTCCCATGTCCCACTGCTCTATATATCAGCCTCCCTTCTCCCACCTCCCACTGCTCTATATATCAGTCTCCCTTCTCCCATCTCCCTTCTTTCATCTCCCACTGCTCTATATATCAGCCTCCCATCTCCCATCTCCCACTGCTCTATATATCAGTCTCCCATCTCCCTTCTCCCATCTCCCACTGCTCTATATATCAGTCTCCCTTCTCCCATCTCCCTTCTTTCATCTCCCACTGCTCTGTATATCAGCCTCCCACCTCTCTTCTCCCATTTCCCATTGCTCTATATATCACTCTCCCAGGAGCAGCCTGCATCTCTCACTTTATCTCTCTCAATCTATTCTCTCTCTCTCTTTCTCTATCACCCTATTTCCTCATCACCATACATAGTCATCTATCCCTCTTTAGTAAGAGACACTCCTCTCTCTCTCTCTCTCTCTCTCTCTCTCTCTCTTCAATTTAAGGGGCTTTATTGGCATGGGAAACATATGTTTACATTGCCAAAGCAAGTGAAATAGATAATAAACAAAAGTGAAATATACAATAACAAATGAACAGTCTCTCTATCTCTCTGATGCCGCTTGAAAAATATTCACATAATTTAGCATAGATTAACATAGATTAACATAGATTAAAAGTAGTAGCCAGAGGCCAAAAATATTGATTTGGGGGGTAAGTGACTGACCTGACTCCTTGGTCTGCTGTGTGCTCCCCTGGTCATCACGGTGGTTGTCCAGCCTCAAGACAGACAGCAGGTGTTCTAGGATCTTCTCTGGGGTCCCTGACACCACCACGTACCTGTCAGAGACAACACTGTCACTGGACGAGTCGTCCTCGATGGAGGACAGAGAGCGACTGCTGCTGCACACCTCCTCTCCATCCCCCTCTCCCTCTGACTCCTCCTCGTCTATGTAGCGGAAGTAGGGGACATCGAAGGTGGGGACTTTGGTGGCCTTGGCCCCTTCCTCTGCCCGGCTGGCGCTGTCACTGCCCCCGCTTCCACTGCTGCCTTCCTCTGAGTCTTCCTCCTCATCCTCCTCCTGCTCCACCAGAGCCACCGCTGCCAGCAGCCTGCCCTCCTCCCGCTGCCGCAGGTCCGGGGGTTGCCGCGGCCGAGTGCCCATCCTCAGCGTGTCCCTGTGCCCCTTACAGCCGGTACCACTGTTGCCGTGGTTACTGCTGCATGCCTTCCCTCAGCCACCCATTGGCCCATCCGCCTAGCTGTCCACCTGCTGCAGCTGCTATAGAGCCCTGGGAGAACCCTGGTCCTGTGGTCTCCCTACCCCAGAGAGAGTTCTCCACACCCAGCCTGATATGGTGACGCTCTCCCCTGTGTCTACACAGCCAGTCAGCCAGTCAGCCAGCTACGGCTCACTCCCGGCTTCCTCACTCTCTCTCACACACACACGCTAGCTCCATCCATCTGTGTGCTGTGAGCTGCAATGCAAGCACACGCCGCCTGTGTTGAGAAGTGTGTGTGTGTGTGTGTGTGGAGACTGAGGAGGAGAACGACTAAAAGGAGGGAGAAAAGAGAGAGAGTGAGAGGGAGGGGTGAAAGCAGAGAGACAGAGAGGCTTACCTCCTGTCCCCCTCCTCTGGTCTCCGCCCTCCCCTGGCCGATGCGGAGGGGGCTGGCCGCTGTGACGACACTCTCTGGAGCACCAGCACCTCCTGGCCCCGCTCCCGCACACATACACGGACTGCCTCGTCACTGTGGGCCTGGAGGGAGGGAGGGAGGGAGGGAGGGAGGGAGGGAGGGAGGGAGGGGCATAATCACTAAGGAGATTCCCTGTCTTTTCTTTTCCTCTCACCGCATCCCATTGATTTCCATCACAATAGCCCTGTCACATCCAGTCCTCTGAATGAAAGACCCTCTCCATAGATTACAATAATCATTCATTCATTTTTTATCAGTAAACCCCAGTCAGGAATTGTATTTACATTCACATAATCAAACAAATGCATATTTTAATGAACAATTGTTCTTTAGAGGATATGAATGCTGTTAAGACCATGATTTATCTATCTTCCTTCCGTAACACTTTGGATGTGTTTTATGTGAGGAGCAGGTCTTAGTGTGTAGTAAAAACACTGGCTTTAAAGGGTTTGCTGTTGGCCTCAGATGAGACAGCTCAGGGTTTTCTAATGTCACCCCTGTGTGCTCTGTGTGAGGGTTTCATAAGAAAGAGAGATAGGGACTGGTGCAGAACACACATTCACACACAGGAACACACACACTGCGACGGCACTGTCACTTAATCACCAGAGTGTTATCAATCTTTCCCAGCCTTCAGGCACATAGGGAAAACCCTTAACTGGTCATCTCTCTCTCTCACTCCATCCCCCCTATACTGTCCCCCCCCACTCTTTCCACCCACACAGGAACAACAAAGTCCTCTGCTGTGAGTGCCTGTCCTCTGGCCACCCAGTCTCATGCAGTCATGGGTCAAGGATAGCACTTTAACCCACTGAGACAATTACCACAACAACAACTACAAATTATGACTGTTCCTCACATGCAGTAGAGCAGAATAAGTTGTGAAGCAAAATCAATTAGTAAACAGTCCATCCATGTATATGCAGTAGTAGTCACATTACGCAGTCCACTCTCTCTGTGGGAATACCCAGGGGTTGAATTGGGATATTGGAGTAGGAACTGTCCCAGATAATGGTGTTAAATATTATTGCTAGGTTATTACTAGGTTATTGCTAGTGTCGCTCTAGATTAAAGACTAAGAGGCAATGAAAGTGTGTGTGTGTGTGTGTGTGTGTGTGTGTGTGTGTGTGTGTGTGTGTGTGTGTGTGTGTGTGTGTGTGTGTGTGTGTGTGTGTGTGTGTGTGTGTGTGTGTGTGTGTGTGTGTGTGTGTGTGCGTGTGCGTGCGTGTGCGTGTGTGTGTTTGCATGCTGTGTCGAACTGTGATGTTTTTTCCCCTTAAGTCCTAATCAAGAGTTCATTATCTTTATCAATACCATTGGTTCAATAAGACAATAATGTCTTGAAGGGTGTGTAAATTAGAAAGAGAGTTACATCACCACTATAGTCTGCATAGAGGGTTAACACCGGCACCAATGCAGACGAAGGGGAAGAAACAAATTGAACCAATCAGGCCGGGGGATATTGGCTGGAGTGGAAACCAAGGGACACATGGAGGCCCTGTAAGGAATCGAGGCTGGGACGATGTGCAAGAGAAGTGTAGTGGGGGGTTGTGGGAACTGGGAAAAGGAAGTCACATTCAACCATTTGTAGCTGTTTGGGTCATAACTGGATAAACTAAAACACACACAGATGTATAAATACCAGATGGAAATCACTATTCAGTTAACTCAGAGAGCATTGGGGATTAGTAGAGGGAGTGGATGAATACTGGAAAACATTCATACATAAACACACAAAAAATAGTATTCTTCAACAAAATAGCCTGTAATGGTGATTGTAATGGACCTGTAATGGTGATTGTAATGGACCTGTAATGGTGATTGTAATGGACCTGTAATGGTGATTGTAATGGACCTGTAATGGTGATTGTAATGGACCTGTAATGGTGATTGTAATGGACCTGTAATGGTGATTGTAATGGACCTGTAATGGTGATTGTAATGGACCTGTAATGGTGATTGTAATGGACCTGTAATGGTGATTGTAATGGACCTGTAATGGTGATTGTAATGGACCTGTAATGGTGATTGTAATTGACTGGTTGAACCAGGACTAGTGATTCTACAACTCTTCCATTCCATCTCATTATTTCTCTCATCGGATGTCTGAACATGTCAGCTTTGCAAGTAGCCATGCATGATGATGTCTGCCAAGTATACAGTTTGCATAATACCCCGATTTAAATGAATGGTTGAAGCATTTGACATTCAGTAAAGTCGGTGATATTTAGGCAGTAGATACAGAGCCAGAATAGTACCCTATTCCCTGTATAGTGCACTACTTTGACCAGAGGCCTAAGGGTAGGGGGATGGGAATAGGGTGCCATTTGGGATGCAGATTATTAATAGGTTGTAGAGTACAGTAGATGAATAGGTGGTAGATTACAGTAGATTAATAGGTGGTAGAATACAGTATATGAATAGCTGGTAGAGTACAGTAGATTAATAGATAGTAGATTACAGTAGATTAATAGGTTCTATAGTACAGTAGATTAATAGGTGGTAGAGTACAGTAGATGAATAGGTGGTAGAGTACAGTAGATTAATAGGTGGTAGAATACAGTAGATTAATAGGTGGTAGAATACAGTAGATTAATAGATGGTAGAGTACAGTAGATGAATAGGTGGTAGAGTACAGTAGATTAATAGGTGGTAGAGTACAGTAGATTAATAGGTGGTAGAGTACAGTAGATGAATAGTTGGTAGAGTACAGTAGATTAATAGGTGGTAGAGTACAGTAGATTAATAGGTGGTAGAGTACAGTATATGAATAGGTGGTAGAGTACAGTAGATGAATAGGTGGTAGAATACAGTAGATTAATAGGTGGTAGAATACAGTAGATTAATAGGTGGTAGAATACAGTAGATTAATACGTAGAAGAGTACAATAGATTAATAGATAGTAGAGTACAGTAGATTAATAGGTGGTAGAGTACAGTAGATGAATAGGTGGTAGAGTACAGTAGATTAATAGATAGTAGATTACAGTAGATTAATAGGTGGTAGAATACAGTAGATGAATACGTAGAATAGTACAATAGATTAATAGATAGTAGAGTACAGTAGATTAATATATGGTAGAGTACAGTAGATTAATAGGTGGTAAAGTACAGTAGATGAATAGGTGGTAGAGTACAGTAGATTAATAGATGGTAGAGTACAGTAGATTAATAGGTGGTAGAGTACAATAGATTAATAGGTGGTAGAGTACAGTAGATTAATAGGTGGTAGAGTACAGTAGATTAATAGGTGGTAGAATACAGTAGATTAATAGGTGGTAGAGTACAGTAGATTAATAGATAGTAGAGTACAGTAGATGAATAGGTGGTAGAGTACAATAGATTAATAGGTGGTAGAGTACAGTAGATGAATAGGTGGTAGAGTACAGTAGATTAATAGGTGGTAGAATACAGTAGATTAATAGGTGGTAGAGTACAGTAGATTAATAGATGGTAGATTACAGTAGATTAATAGATGGTAGAGTTCAGTAGATTAATAGGTGGTAGAGTACAGTAGATTAATAGGTGGTAGAATACAGAAGATTAACAGATAGTAGATTACAGTAGATTAATAGATAGTAGAGTACAGTAGATTAATACGTAGAAGAGTACAATAGATTAATAGATGGTAGAGTACAGTAGATTAATAGGTGGTAGAGTACAGTAGATTAATAGATGGTAGAGTACAGTAGATTAATTAGATTAATAGATGGTAGAGTACAGTAGATTAATAGATGGTAGAGTACAGTAGATTAATAGATAGTAGAGTACAGTAGATTAATAGATGGTAGAGTACAGTAGATTAATAGGTGGTAGAGTACAGTAGATTAATAGGTGGTAGAGTACAGACAATAGATTAATAGATGGTAGAGTACAGTAGATTAATAGATAGTAGAGTACAGTAGATTAATAGATGGTAGAGTACAGTAGATTAATAGATAGTAGAGTACAGTAGATTAATA
The DNA here is from genome assembly GCF_045679555.1 of Salvelinus alpinus. Taxonomy (NCBI): domain Eukaryota; kingdom Metazoa; phylum Chordata; class Actinopteri; order Salmoniformes; family Salmonidae; genus Salvelinus; species Salvelinus alpinus. Next base: position 22,700,425 of record NC_092089.1, read on the forward strand.
GGTGGTAGAATACAGAAGATTAACAGATAGTAGATTACAGTAGATTAATAGATAGTAGAGTACAGTAGATTAATACGTAGAAGAGTACAATAGATTAATAGATGGTAGAGTACGGTAGATTAATAGATGGTAGAGTACAGTAGATTAATAGATAGTAGAGTACAGTAGATTAATAGGTGGTAGAGTACAGTAGATTAATAGGTGGTAGAATACAGAAGATTAACAGATAGTAGATTACAGTAGATTAATAGATAGTAGAGTACAGTAGATTAATACGTAGAAGAGTACAATAGATTAATAGATAGTAGAGTACAGTAGATTAATAGGTGGTAGAGTACAGTAGATTAATAGATGGTAGAGTACAGTAGATTAATAGGTGGTGGGGTACAGTAGATAAATAGGTGGTAGAGTACAGTAGATTAATAGATGGTAGAGTACAGTAGATTAATACGTAGAAGAGTACAATAGATTAATAGATGGTAGAGTACAGTAGATGAATAGGTGGTAGAATACAGTAGATTAATAGATAGTAGATTACAGTAGATGAATAGGTGGTAGAGTACAGTAGATTAATAGATAGTAGAGTACAGTAGATTAATATATGGTAGAGTACAGTACTTTAATAGATGGTAGAGTACAGTAGATTAATATGTGGTAGAATACAGTAGAGGAATAGGTGGTAGAGTACAGTAGATTAATATATGGTAGAATACAGTAGATGAATAGATGGTAGAGTACAGTAGATTAATAGATAGTAGAGTACAGTAGATGAATAGATGGTAGAGTACAGTAGATTAATATGTGGTAGAGTACAGTAGATTAATATGTGGTAGAGTACAGTAGATTAATATGTGGTAGAGTACAGTAGATTAATAGGTGGTAGAGTACAGTAGATGAATAGATAGTAGAGTACAGTAGATTAATAGGTGGTAGAGTACAGTAGATGAATAGATAGTAGAGTACAGTAGATGAATATGTGGTAGAGTACAGTAGATTAATATGTGGTAGAGTACAGTAGATTAATATGTGGTAGAGTACAGTAGATGAATAGATAGTAGAGTACAGTAGATTAATAGGTGGTAGAGTACAGTAGATTAATAGATGGTAGAGTACAGTAGATTAATAGATGGTAGAGTACAGTAGATTAATAGATGGTAGAGTACAGTAGATTAATAGGTGGTAGAGTACAGTAGATTAATAGATAGTAGAGTACAGTAGATTAATATGTGGTAGAATACAGTAGAGGAATAGGTGGTAGAGTACAGTAGATTAATATGTGGTAGAATAAAGTAGATGAATAGATGGTAGAGTACAGTAGATTAATAGATAGTAGAGTACAGTAGATGAATAGGTGGTAGAGTACAATAGATTATTAGGTGGTAGAGTACAGTAGATTAATATGTGGTAGAATAAATTAGATGAATAGATGGTAGAG